>NC_069506.1:74279543-74394543 GCF_027579735.1 Bombina bombina | reverse complement strand
ACAATTTAATGAGGAGAACATTTTTGGGTGAACTGTCCCTTTAAGGAAAATATAGAAGTGTGGGTCTGTGTACAGACTTCATATTTGATAGCTATTTAAAATTATCATTTACATGTTTTAAGCTTTTAAAATAGTGGTAACATGTCTTTATAGTTTTCAGTTACCATGAGAAGGAGAGAAAGAGAGGAGAAGAAAGATAGAGAGAGAAGGGGAAGAAAGAGAGAGAAGGAATGAAAGAGAGAAGGGAAGAGAGAGAGAGAGAGAGAGGAGGAAAGAGGAAGACAGAGAAAGAAGGTGAGAGAGAGGAAGAGGAAGAAAGAGAGAGAAGAAAGAAAGAGAGGAAAATAGAGAAAGAAAGAAAGAAAGAGAGAGAAGGAATGGAAGAGAGAGAGAGAAGGGGAAGAGAGAGACAGAGAGAAGAGGGAGGGAGAGAGAGAAGGAAAGAGGGAGATAGAGAGAAGGAAAGAGAGAGAGAGAGAAGGAAAGAGAGAGAGAGAGAGAGAGAGAAGGAAAGAGAGAGAGAGAGAGAAGGAAAGAGAGAGAGAGAGAAGGAAAGAGAGAGAGAGAGAGAGAGAGAGAAGGAAAGAGAGAGAGAGAGAGAGAGAGAAGGAAAGAGAGAGAGAGAGAGAGAGAGAGAGAGAAGGAAAGAGAGAGAGAAGGAAAGAGAGAGAGAGAGAAGGAAAGAGAGAGAGAGAGAGAGAGAAGGAAAGAGAGAGAGAGAAGGAAAGAGAGAGAGAGAGAGAGAGAGAAGGAAAGAGAAGGATAGAGAGAGAATGTGAAGGAGAGAGAGAGAGAGAAAGAGAAGGAAAGAGAGGGAGAAAGAAAGAGAGAGAATGAAGGAAAAAGAAAGAGAGGAAGAGGAAGAAAAAGAGAGAGAAAGAGAGAGAGAGAGAAAGAAAGAGAGGAAGAGAGAGAAAGAGAGGGAAAGAAAGAGAGAGAGAGAGAAAGAGAGACAGAAAAAGAGAAAGAAAGAGAGAGAAAAAGAAGAAAGAGAGAGGAGGAGAAAGAGAAAAGGAGAGAGAGAGAGAGAGAGAAAGAAAGCAAAAGAGGGAGGGAGTGGAAGAAATATCAGAGGTCAATGTTTGAGAGAGGGAGAGGACAGTTGTAGGAAGAGTAGGAATTTTCAAGTCTTGAGGATAAAATAATGACAAAAGAATAAAAAGTATGTACATAGGTAGAATTTATTTTATGGACAGATTGAGACATGAATGGATGGATCAATTTGCAATTAAAGAACATGCTCTGCCATTAATATCAAATAATCTGTACCAGTTCAACCTGAAATCCCAAAGTATTATTATTATTATCCTTTATTTAGCGCCGCCAAATTCCGTAGCACTGGGGTACAATGATAGGGGTATACAATGACAAGGATTTGTGATAAAATACAAAACTAAACAAATCTAGTATAGGAGGAAGAGGGCTCTGCTCCGGAGAGCTCACAGTCAGTATCAAGGGAATAGAGTCTAGGACAAAAACAAATAGATATTTGTACAATTTTAGAATACATTTGCTAGCAAGCTGACCTATTCTGTGTTTTTTATATTGTTGGCATCATTTTTGCAATGTATTACAAAAGAAGAAAATCTATACACAATGTTATATAAGAATGAGTCATGTGCAGATGTTATTTTTTTATTAGTTCCTTTTCTTGTACATTCCAGTGCGAAGCTTTAATTAACTCCTCCTCAGTAGTCTCTTCAGCTGGGATTCCTCTTGAAGATTTTGGTTAGGTCGGTCGCCTTATTCCTGTTTTTTATTTTTTGTTCCTTGTTTAGAAAATTAAATAATTACTTTCTTTGTTCTTTTGCAGTCTAGGCTTATTAAAATAATTATTCTTAAGCATAAAAGCTGTCTGTTTTATAGTTACTCAGACTTTTATCTATCTTAATTAAAAACGTAAACTAAAGTAAGGCCATTTACTGTATTATTAAGCAAATAATATATTTATGTCATTTTTTCACACTAAAACAAAGACTCATTCGTCAAAAATGTTTGCAGATTCTAAATCAGATAAAAAATGTGGTGTATAGTGTAACCTCACCTTATATAAGTCATTGATGTGGTGAATACGTCCTAATTTATTTGTTAGAATTAGTTATACTTTTTTTTATACGTGTAGGGTATTAAAGGGAAATTCCAGCCAAAATTGGAATCCCTACTGATGCATTTTATGCTTCAAATATAAGCTATAGCTGTTTCAAAAGTGTATTTAAGTATGCACAGTGTACCAGCATTTTAAACACAACACTTGCTCAGAGAGCCTAAGGTGCTTGTTATTAATTGCCGACATAATGCAAGCCCCACTTGTAGTTTGAGCAGCTGCAGTAGTTAACATTCTGGTGCAATGGGAATACCCAGCTATGCTTCAAATGCAGAGAAAAATGTTAACACTAAAAAAGTTATGAGTTTTACTAGAAGCATTATTGCTAATACATGTATATTACAAATATGTTTCTATTCAAAAATTTAAATTTATCTTTGTGCATTTAAACTTTGACTGTAATGTCCCTTTAAGAATTGGAAAAGTATAGACGTTAGAGTTTATTAATTTCTTTCGCAACTGATGCATAGTTGGCTCAAGTTAAGACATTGGGGCCGATTTATTATCGGTCTGTCTGACATGATCCGCTCCGAAGATCATGTCCGACGGATATCGATGAATGCCGACAGCATATCGGCATTTATCATTGCACAAACCGTTCTGGTGAACTGCTTGTGCAATGCCGCCCCCTGCAGATTCACGGCCAATCGGCCGCTAGCAGGGGGTGTCAATCAGCCCAATCAAATAGGATCGGGCAGATTGATGTCCGCAGCCTCAGAGCAGGCGGACCAGTTATGGTGCAGCGGTCTTTATCAGAGCTTAATAATTCGGCCTCTAGGGGTTAGATTTATCAAGCACCAAATGCTGCTTTCTACGGCTGAAGTTTCCAGCTGAAGACCGCTGCTCCTTAACTTGTCTGCCACCATCCAGGTGGCGGACTGCAATCATCCTGATCGGGATGATTGACAGCCCCTGCTAGCAGCCAGACATGCTTGTGCAATGATAAATGCTGACAGCTACAGTGAATCATGTCCACCCGGCATTTGATAAATCTACCCCTCGGTCAATAAACAGTAACATACGGCTAGATTACGAGTTTTACGTTAGAGGCTATGTGGTGCTAATGAGCAGTTTTTTTCTCACCGCTCACTTACATGCAACACTGGTATTACGAGTTTTTAAAAACCCGGCGTTAAAAGACAAAAGGTGAGCGTAGAGCAAAATTTTGCTCCAAATCTTACTTCAATACCAGCGCTGCTTAAGTAATCAGTGAGCTGGTGTAACGTGCTCATGCACGATTTCCCCATAGGAATCAACAGGGAGAGCCGGCTGAAAAAAAAGTCTAACACCTGCAAAAAAGCAGCGTATAACTCACTAACGCAGCCCCATTGATTCCTATGGGGAAATAAAATTTATGTTTACACCTAACACCCTAACATGAACCCTGAGTCTAAACACCCCTAATCTTAAACTTATTAACCCCTAATCTGCCGCTCCTGACATCGCCGACACCTACATTATAATTATTAACCACTAATCTGCCGCTCCGGACACCGCCGCCACCTACATTATACTTATGAACCCCTAATCTGCTGCCCCCAACATCGCCGACACCTACATTATATTTATTAACCCCTAATCTGCCGCCCCCTATGTCGCCGCACCTACCTACATTTATTAACCCCTAATCTGCCGCCCCACTATATTAAAGTTATTAAACCCTAAACCTAACACCCACTAACTTAAATATAATTTAAATAAATGTAAATAAATATTCAAATCATTAACTAAATTATTCCTATTTAGAACTAAATATTTACCTATAAAATAAACCCTAAGCTAGCTACAATATAACTAATAGTTACATTGTATCTATCTTAGGGTTTATTTTTATTTTACAGGCAAGTTTGTATTTATTTTAACTAGGTAGAATAGTTATTAAATAGTTATTAACTATTTACTAACTACCTAGCTAAAATAAATACAAATTTACCTGTAAAATAAAACCTAACCTAAGTTACACTAACACCTAACACTACAATATAATTAAATAAATTGACTAAATTAAATACAATTACCTAAATTAAATTAAATTAGCTAAAGTAAAAAAAGCCCACTAAATTACAGAAAATAATAAACAAATTACAGATATTTAAACTAATTACAACTAATCTAATAGCTTTATTAAAATAACCCCCCCAAAATAAAAATAAAAACCCTAGCCTAAACTAAACTACCAATAGCCCTTAAAAGGGCCTTTTGCGGGGCATTGCCCCAAAGTAATCGGCTCTTTTACCTGTAAAAAAAAAATACAAACAACCCCCCCAACAGTAAAACCCACCACCCACACAACCAACCCCCCAAATAAAATACTATCTAAAAAAAACTAAGCTCCCCATTGCCCTGAAAAGGGCATTTGGATGGGCATTGCCCTTCAAAGGGCAGTTAGCTCTTTTGCCGCCCAAAACCTAACCTAAACCCCCCCCCACCCAATACACCCTAAAAAAACACTAACCCCCTGAAGATCGACTTACCGGGAGACGTCTTCATCCAAGCCGGGCCGAAGTCCTCAACGAAGCCGGGAGAAGTCTTCATCCAAGCCGGGCGAAGTGGTCCTCCAGACGGGCAGAAGTCTTCATCCAGACGGCATCTTCTATCTTCATCCATCCGGCGCGGAGCGGGTCCATCTTCAAGACATCCGACGCGGAGCATCCTCTTCATCCGACGACTAAAGCTGAATGAAGGTATGTTTAACTGACATCATCCAAGATGGCGTCCCTTAGATTCCAATTGGCTGATAGAATTCTATCAGCCAATCGGAATTAAGGTAGAAAAAATCCTATTGGCTGATGCAAAACTCATAATGTAGCCGATAGGGTTGTAGGCAATGAGATACAAACTATCAGCACAGTCTTTTTGCATTGTTACTGCTACCAAGGGCTTCCTGAGTTTGAATTTGCTGTTTTAATTATTTATATGCACATACAAAGAGAAGCGCTCTAACAGGAACAAAGAACAGTAGACATGTGCAACGCTAAACGTTTCGTTTTCATTAATTCAATAAATAATTTCATTTCTGCAAATTAGTTTAGTAAAGTTTAAAAAAAAAATTGTTTTGGAAAATTAGTTATGTTAAGTTAAATATTTTTTTCGGATCCGTTCGTTTTTTCATATGCATTATTCTATTCTGAAGTTTAGAACAGAATAATGCATATGAAAAAAGAATGGAACCCGAAAAACGAAAGGATCCGAAAAAGGATTTAACATAACTAATATGCCGGCGATTGCCCACATTGCCAACACTAAATAAACCTAATAGCCCCTAAACCGCCCTTCCCAAACATCACCAACACTAACTAAAACACTAAAAAAACGATTAACTCCAAAACCACCGATTGCCCACATTGCCAACACTAAATAAACCTAATAGCCCCTAAACCGCCATTCCCAAACATTGCCAACACTAACTAAACCTATTAACCCCTAAACCGCAGTTCCCTGACATCACAGACACTAACTAAACCTATTAACCCCTAAACCACAGTTTCCCATCGCCGACACTAACTGAAACACTAAATAAACCTATTAACCCCTAGACAGCCGTTCCTGAAACATCGCCAACACTAACTAAACCTATTAACCCCTAAACCGCTGTTCCCAAACATTGCCAACACTAACTAAACCTATTAACCCCTAAACCGCCGGCCCCCACATCGCAACAACCTAAATTAAACTATTAACCACTAAACCTAACACTCCCTAGCTTTAACATAATTAAAATAAATTTGTTAACTAACTACCTATTTAAAAATAAATACAAACTTACCTGTGAAATATAAATAAAACATAAGCTAGCTACAATATAACTATTTACTAACTACCTAGTTAAAATAAATACAAACATACCTGTGAAATAAAAAGAAAACCTAAGTTTACACTAATAAAACCTAACATTGCTAAAAATAAAAAACCTAACATTATTAAAAATAAAAAAAACGTAAGATTACTAAAAAAATTAAAACTACAATTACAAAAAATAATAAACACTAAAACTACACAAAATAAAAAAACTACCATTACAAAAATTAACAAACAAAATTATCCAAAAAAATAAATAAAAATGATTCCTATTCTAATACCCCATTTAAAAAAATACCCCATTTAAAAAAAAAAAAAAAAAAAAACACCCCAAAATATAAAAAAAACTAATCTATAATAAACTACCAAGGGTCCTTAAAAGGGCCTTTTACATAGTAACATAGTAGATGAGGTTGAAAAAAGACCGAAGTCCATCTAGTTCAAACTATACAAATCTAAAATATATACAAAAAGCTCCAGTTAAGATTAAATAATCCCACTAAAAGGTGACCCATTTAATACTAGCAATCATATCTATGAATTTTGCTTATAGACAGAAATGTATCCAAACAATTTTTAAATGTATCTAGGGTATTGGCATTCGCTACCTCCTTTGGTAATGAGTTCCACAATTGTATTGCTCTTACAGTGAAAAAACGTTTCCGTTGCAGGAGATTAAATCTCCTTTCCTCCAACCTTAAATTGTGACCTCTGGTCACAAACAATTTTCTTGGAATAAACAGAGTTTCTGCCATCTCTGTATATGGGCCTTGAATATATTTATATAAAGTAATCATGTCACCTCTTAAGTGCCTTTTTTCTAAAGTAAACAGACCCAGTTTGGCTAGCCTCTCCTCATAGCTTAAATTCTCCAATCCCCTTATTAGCTTTGTGGTCCTTCTCTGAACTTTTTCTAGTTCTGCAATATCTTTTTTTGCCATCGGTCCCCAGAACTGCACTCCATACTCAAGGTGAGGTCTTACCAGGGATTTATATAGTGACAGAATTATGCTTTCCTTCCTTGAATCAATGCCTCTTTTAATACATGCTACTATCTTATTAGCCATTGAAGCCGCTGCCCTGCATTGTGCACCCATCTTTAGCTTGTTATCTATTACTAACCCCAAATCCCTTTCCTCCTGTGTTTGGCTAAATCTTGTCCCATTTAAATAATACGTTGCCTGCTTATTTTTACTTCCAAAATGTAGAACCTTGCATTTTCCCGTATTAAATCTAATTTTCCATTTACCTGCCCATACTTCTAATTTTTCCAGGTCCCTTTGTAACGAAAGTTCATCCTGCGCTGACCTAATGACCTTACTTAACTTAGTATCATCTGCAAAAGTAGAGGTGTCGCTATTTAAAGGGACACTGAACCCAATTTTTTTCTTTTGCGATTCAGATAGAGCATGCAATTTTAAGCAACTTTCTAATTTACTCCTATTATCACATTTTATTCATTCTATTTAACCCCCCTTAAATAAACCAAGCTGTTCCGATCAGCCAATAGAATGCGAGCTCAATCTGATTGGCTGATTGGATCAGCCAATCGGATTGAACTTGATTCTGATTGGCTGATTCCATCAGCCAATCAGAAAATTCCTACCTTAATTCCGATTGGCTGATAGAATCCTATCAGCCAATCGGAATTCGAGGGACGCCATCTTGGATGACGTCCCTTAAAGGAACCGTCCTTAGTCGGGAGACAACGGAAGAAGAGGATGGATCCGCGTCGCCTGCTTCAAGATGGACCCGCTCCGCACCGGATGGTAGAAGATCGAAGATGCCGCTTGGAGAAGATGTTTGCCGGTCCGGATGTCCTCTTCTTGCCGGATAGGAGGAAGACTTTGGAGCCTCTTCTGGACCTCTTCAGCACCGGATTATGGATCGCCAACCCCCGCTTGGGTTGGATGAAGATGTTGGAGCCAGGACGGATCGGTGATACCTGGATGGTGAAAACAAGGTAGGAAGATCTTCAGGGGCTTAGTGTTAGGTTTATTTAAGGGGGGTTTGGGTTAGATTAGGGGTATGTGGGTGGTGGGTTGTAATGTTGGGGGGGGGGTATTGTATTTATTCTTTTACAGGCAAAAGAGCTGAAATTCTTGGGGCATGCCCCGCAAAGGGCCCTGTTCAAGGCTGGTAAGGTAAAAGAGCTTGTAACTTTTTTAATTTAGAATAGGGTAGGGAATTTTTTATTTTGGGGGGCTTTGTTATTTTATTAGGGGGCTTAGAGTAGGTGTAATTAGTTTAAAATTGTTGTAATATTTTTCTTATGTTTGTAAATATTTTTTTATTTTTTGTAACTTAGTTCTTTTTTATTTTTTGTACTTTAGATAGTTTATTTAATTGTATTTATTTGTAGCAATTGTGTTTAATTAATTTATTGATAGTGTAGTGTTAGGTTTTATTGTAGGTAATTGTAGGTATTTTATTTAATTATTTTATTGATAGGGTAGTGTTAGGTTTAATTATATCTTAGGTTAGGATTTATTTTACAGGTAAATTTGTTATTATTTTAACTAGGTAACTATTAAATAGTTCTTAACTATTTAATAGCTATTGTACCTGGTTAAAATAATTACAAAGTTGCCTGTAAAATAAATATTAATCCTAAAATAGTTACAATGTAATTATAATTTATATTGTAGCTATATTAGGATTTATTTTACAGGTAAGTATTTATCTTTAAATAGGAATAATTTATTTAATAAGAGTTAATTAATTTCGTTAGATTTAAATTATATTTAACTTAGGGGGGTGTTAGTGTTAGGGTTAGACTTAGCTTTAGGGGTTAATACATTTATTAGAATAGCGGTGAGCTCCGGTCGGCAGATTAGGGGTTAATAATTGAAGTTAGGTGTCGGCGATGTTAGGGAGGGCAGATTAGGGGTTAATACTATTTATGATAGGGTTAGTGAGGCGGGTTAGGGGTTAATAACTTTATTATAGTAGCGCTCAGGTCCGCTCGGCAGATTAGGGGTTAATAAGTGTAGGCAGGTGTCGGCGACGTTGGGGGGGGGGCAGATTAGGGGTTAATAAATATAATATAGGGGTCGGCGGTGTTAGGGGTAGCAGATTAGGGGTACATAGGGATAACGTAGGTGGCGGCGCTTTGCGGTCGGAAGATTAGGGGTTAATTATTTTAAGTAGCTGGCGGCGACGTTGTGGGGGGCAGGTTAGGGGTTAATAAATATAATATAGGGGTCGGCGGTGTTAGGGGCAGCAGATTAGGGGTACATAAGTATAACGTAGGTGGCGGTCGGAAGATTAGGGGTTAAAAATTTTAATCGAGTGGCGGCGATGTGGGGGGAGCTCGGTTTAGGGGTACATAGGTAGTTTATGGGTGTTAGTGTACTTTAGGGTACAGTAGTTAAGAGCTTTATGAACCGGCGTTAGCCAGAAAGCTCTTAACTCCTGCTATTTTCAGGCGGCTGGAATTTTGTCGTTAGAGCTCTAACGCTCACTTCAGAAACGACTCTAAATACCGGCGTTAGAAAGATCCCATTGAAAATATAGGATACGCAAATGGCGTAGGGGGATCTGCGGTATGGAAAAGTCGCGGCTGAAAAGTGAGCGTTAGACCCTTTAATCACTGACTCCAAATACCAGCGGGCGGCCAAAACCAGCGTTAGGAGCCTCTAACGCTGGTTTTGATGGCTACCGCCGAACTCCAAATCTAGGCCTTTATTTCCACCCACAGGGTCTCTACATTGTCGCCTGTATCAGAAATATCTTCCCTTATTGTAGGTTTAAGGTTAGGTTTAATATGCATGCATATTCCTCCACCCCTATGATTATTCCTGTCCCTCCTAAATAAAGTATATCTCTCTAAGTTAACTGCCCAGTCATGTGAATCATCCCACCAAGTTTCAGTTATACTGATAACATCATAGTCCTTTTCTGCAACTAAGAGCTCCAGCTCCCCCATTTTACCCATCATGCTTCTTGCATTTGCTGTCATACATTTGATTTCATGTGCTTTCCTCCATACTTTCTAATGTATGAGATATTAAAGGAGTGACAGATTCAGAGATTGATCTTTCTATTCTATTGTGTTCTAACTGACCCTCCCCCCCCTTTGCCTAGTTAAAAAGATTCTCTAAACTTGCTACCATCCTTTCCCCCAACAAACCTGCACCCATGTCATTCAGATGCAATCCATCCTTACTCTACAAATTTTACCCAAGTGAAAAGTCAGCCCAGTGTTCTAAAAAGTCAAACCCCTCATTTTTACACCATGTTTTTAACCATGAATTAACAGACCTTAGCTCCTTCTGCCTTACTGAATTAGCAAACGGCACTGGTAATATCTCCAAAACTATTACTTTGGAGGACATTGCTTTAAGCTTTCTACTTAACTCCCTGAAGTCATTTTTTAGGACTCTCCATCTCCTGCTGATTTATTCATTAGTACCAATATGTACCATGACTGCAGGATCAGACCCACATCCTTCTAACAATCTATTAATGCACTCCACAATATGCCTAACACAAGCCCCTGGAAGATGGCAAACTGTTCTTTTTAAAGGGTCTGGATGACAAATTACCCTATCAACCTTCCTAATAATAGAGTCTCCTACCACCAACATCTGCCTCAGGACCTGACTTGTATGCCCCTCTTCCATGACTGAAGAACTGTTATTTATAATATGCCACTCTACCATGTCTGAGGGACTGCCCACCATAGTATGCTCTTCTGTCCACTATACTAGGCAACACAGCCCTCTCTGACACTGCCACCCCTGAAAGGATATCCCCAACAACTTCACTTAATCTGGCAAATCTGTTGGGGTGTACCAGCTCAGAACTGGCCTGTCTCTTCCGCTTACCTTTGCCTCGCCCTCTGACTGTGACCCAGCTAGAGCCTGGCGTTTCCTCATCTGAATCCTCCCCATTCCCACTGCTAGAACCATTAGCAACCAGCTCAGTCCTATCAATTTCCCTTTCAAGTGTTTGAATTTCATGCAGTGTTGCAATTTGTTCCACCAGATCTCCAATACGAGTTTCTAAAGAGACAATATACTCACACTTGCCACAAACATATAATCGCTGAAGTGGCTGCTCTAGTGATGCAAACATATGGCAAGCTGTACACTGAATGAGATTCTCACACATACTAAAATGTTTAACTTAAAAGTATAAAATAATTATTTTTCCCCTTGGTTACTTCAAACCCTTGGTTGCCTAACTTCTCTGGTTAGCTAACTATTATACTTAAACAGACAATCTTACTTTAACAGAGAATCAATGCAGCAACCCTAAAAGAGCGTTGCCCTAAAGTTAACAGGTCTTTTGCAAAAAAATAAAAACAAACACCCCCTAACATTACAAACCCCCAAACCCAAAAAATAGAAATAAACCTAATCTACCCATTGCCCTGAAAAGGGCATTTGTATGGGCATTGCCCTTAAAAGGGCATTCAGCTCTTTTTCTGCCCATTAAAAATAAAAAATGCCTAACCTTAAAAAAAATCAAAATAATCTGAACAGCCAATAGGAATGAGAGCTGCTTAAATCCTATTGGCTGTTTAAATTTTTCAGCCAATAGGAATGGAACGGTACCCAATATAAAAGGGGTACCTTGCAGTGTATCCTCAATGTGCTGTGGACGATCGCATGAAGAGGACCTCCACATTGGACCGATGGACCTCCCCATGGACCTCCGCCTCCGCGCATCCACCGACTGGTCTGCCTCCGCTGGGATGAAGATAGAAGATGCCGGCCCCGCGATGGATACAGATGGAGAGACCTGGATGAAGATGCTTCGCCGCTGGGATGACAATCTTTCGCCGGACTTCAGCAACTGTGAATACTGATTTTGGGGTTAGTGTTAGGTATTTTTTTTTTGGGGGGGGTGTTTTTTTTTTTTTAGATTAGGGCTTTTTTATTTTAATGGCCCGAAAAAGAGCTAAATGCCCTTTTTAAGGGCAGTAAAAGAGCTGAATGCCCTTTTAAGGGCAATGCCCATACAAATGCCCTTTTCAGGGCAATGGGTAGATTCGTTTTTTTTTAGTTAGGTTTACTTTTTTTGTGGAGTGGGGGCTTGTAATGTTAGGGGGTGTTTGTTTTTATTTGTTTGCAAAAGAGCTGTTAACTTTAGGGCAATGCCCTAGGAAAGGCCCTTTTAACAGGGTATTTTTATTTTTATTATTTTAGGTAATTTTGTTTGTTATATTTTGTAATAGTAGTTTTTTTATTTTTTGTAATTTTAGTGTTTATTATTTTTTGTAATTGTAATTTTAACTTTTTAGTAATCTTAGGTTTTTTCATTTTTACTAATATTAGGTTTTTTACTTTTAGTAATGTTAGGTTTTATTAGTTTAAGCTTAGGTTTCATTTTTTTTTTCACAGGTAAGTTTGTATTTATTTTAACTAGGCAGTTAGTAAATAGTTATAATGTAGCTAGCTTATGTTTTATTTTTATTTCACAGGTAAGTTTGTATTTATTTTTAAATAGATGGTTAGTTAACAATTGTAACTTTAATTTATATACAGTGTATATACATACACACACACATATATATATATATATAAGCAAAATAGAAGGAAGCACTCACTGGTCTTCAGATAACAAATCCAAGAAAAGTTTATTAGTGACGTTTCGGGACAAAATAGCGTCCCTTTCTCTGACCACCAGAAGCTACAAACAAACAAACTAATAAAGGCCTGTTAAGCCCTCCCCTAAAGAGGCCACCAATGAGTGGAGGCTGTGTGCAAACATATCAAGACTGTACCAAATGACAGAATGTGTGACCACCTAATGTAAAACATATTTAGTGTCTGATTCATAAAGTGTATAACAAGTGCATATTAATAAATAAACAAACAAGGTGTACAAAAAACATTGCAGAGATTACAAAAACATACATATGTGTCCCTCATCGGAAGCCACTGATAACAAACACCCCTGACGTAGTGGGAGCCCAGATATGGAACATTCCAAGGCAGGTGTAACCAAGTATCCCATGCCCCCATGGGAGTTGACAATATTATATATGAACATATAAACAATGTATGCAATCTAAGTCTCAAATCATCAAATTAAAAATCCAACATAATGTGAGCAAACCCATGGAACTCAGCACGAGTTATAAGATTACCGCACTCATATCAAAGACCCTGTCATATCAGATCATTTCACAGACAAAAAACCTTTTACCTGAGCCGATCGTAGTGGAACTCAGCCACACTTACTGTTTCCTAATTGGTCAAAACAACAGAAAAACTTTCTGGTATGTACAATAGGGAGATAGTAGTTTTTTGCTTTTTATGTTGACACACTTAACTTTTAAGCTTTAGGATGCGTAGTATGGGTCCAAAGGATTATGGACCGACTAAGTGGTGATTTTACATTGATTAAGGTTCTGTTTAATTTTGGGTTTTTTTCGCTCACTGGTGAGTTAGTTTGAGGTAGGGTCTTAGGTTGATCTTAATGACTAAGGGATTGGATATATATGGACCGTGGTATGTCGGAGCATTTTGGCTTCATGCCGGTGAATCTGCGCTGGGTGAGCCAGGCATGCTGTCATACTATTGGGCAGTCTGTGAGACTGTGGTATGTGCGTATTTTGGGCTTGCTGTAACTTGTGAGATGATTTGTTGGTATTGTAACTTCGGTGTGCTCTGGCAGTTTGAGGAATCACTTTGGGGCCTGAATTGTTATGCTGCACTGATGATGAGTGACTAAATAGATGATCACTCGGGTTTGTTTACTATTCTTATTATTGTTTCACACATTGACTTGTGAGCCTATCAGTTTTCTCTTAAACCGTTTTTTGACCAATTAGGAAACAGCAGGTGTGGCTGAGTTCCACTACGATCGGCTCAGGTAAAAGGTTTTTTGTCTGTGAAATGATCCGATATGACAGGGTCTTTGATATGAGTGCGGTAATCTTATAACTCGTGCTGAGTTCCATGGGTTTGCTCACATTATGTTGGATTTTTAATTTGAAGATTTGAGATTTAGATTGCATACATTGTTTATATGTTCATATATAATATTGTCAACTCCCATGGGGGCGTGGGATACTTAGTTACACCAGCCTTGGAATGTTCCATATCTGGGCTCCCACTATGCTAGGAGTGTTTGTTATCAGTGGCTTCCGATGAGGGACACATATGTATGTTTTTGTAATCTCTCTGCAATGTTTTTTGTACACCTTGTTTGTTTATTTATTAATATGCACTTGTTATACACTTTATGAATCAGACACTAAATATGTGTTGCATTAGGTGGTCACACATTCTGTCATTTGGTACAGTCTTGATATGTTTGCACACGGCCTCCACTCATTGGTGGCCTCTTTAGGGGAGGGCTTAACAGGCCTTTATTAGTTTGTTTGTTTGTAGCTTCTGGTGGTCAGAGGAAGGGACGCTATTTTGTCCCTAAACGTCACTAATAAACTTTTCTTGGATTTGTTATCTGAAGACCAGTGAGTGCTTCCTTCTATTTTGCTTATGAATTTTCCTGCATAGCACCCTGGCAGTTGACGGTAGCTGGTGAGAGTGCATATACCCCTCCCTGTACAGGGAAAGCCTCAAAAGGTAATTGCAAAAGAAGTTGGATGTTCCCAAAGTGCTGTATCAAAGCACATTAATAGAAAGTTATGTGGAAGGGAAAAGTGTAGAAGAAAAAGGTGCACAAGCAGCAGGGATGACCGCGGCATGGAGAGGATTGTCAGAAAAAGGCCATTCAAAAGTGTTGGGGACGTTCACAAGAGCCACCACACACATACAGATCCTGGACATGGGCTTCAAATGTCGTATTCCTCTTGTCAAGCCACTCCTGAACAACAAACAATGTCAGAAGTGTCTTACCTGGGCTAAAGAAAAAACAGACCTGGTCTGTTGCTCAGTGGTCCAAAGTCCTCTTTTCTGATGAGAGCAAATTTTGCATCTCATTTGAAAACCAAGGACCCATAGTATGGAGGAAGAGTGGAGAGGCACACACTGCAAGATGCTTAAAGTCCAGTGTGAAGTTTCCACAGTCTGTGTTGATTTGGGGAACCATGTCATCTGCTGGTGTTTATCCACTGTGCTTCATTAAGTCCAGGGTCAACGCAGTCGTCTACCAGGAGATTTTGGAGCACCTCATGCTTCCTTCCGCAGACAAGCTCTATGGGGATGCTGACTTCATTTTCCAGCAGGACTTGGCACCTGCCCACACTGCCAAAAGCACCAAAACCTGGTTCAATGACCATGGGATTACTGTGCTTGATTGGCCAGCAAACTCGCCTGACCTGAACCCCATAGAAAATCTATGGGGCATTGCCAATAGAAAGATGAGACATGAGACCGAACAATGCAGAAGAGCTGAAGACTGTTATTGAAGCATCCTGGTCTTCCATAATAGCTCAGCAGTGCCACAGGCTGATAGCTTCAATGCCACACCGCATTGAGGCAGTAATTGCTGCAAAAGGGGCCCAAACCAAGTACTGAGTACATACAGTATGTATGCTTATACTTTTCAGGGGTCCAATATTGTTCTACAGGTATGTACAATCCTTGTTTTATTGATTGCATGTAATATTCTAATTTTCTGAGATTGTGGATTTGGGGTTTTCATGAGCTGTAAGCCATAATCATCACAATTATGACAAATCATGGCTTGAACTATCTTGCTTTGCATTTAATGAGTCTCATATATTAGTTTCACCTTTTAAGTTGCATTAGTGAAATAAATTAACTTTTGCACGATATTCTAATTTTTCGAGTTTCACCTGTGTATATATATATTCAATAGTTATCAACGTGCTGATGGTCACAACTTTGTGGATTCAGTTATCAGGAATGTTTCAAGGCTTTCAGGATCTTTCTTTTACATTCTGCTCATACTGCTATGCACCTGATATCTGGTAAGAAAAAAACCAAAACACGTTAATCAATTTGATTGAAGGGACAGTCTTCTCCAGAATTGTTATTGTTTTAAAAGATAGGTAATCCCTTTAATACCCATTCCCCAGTTTTGAGTAACTAACGGTTATATTAATCCTCTGCAAATTGCCCCCTTATTTCAGTTTTAGGACATAGTAAATTTTAGACAAACCAAATCTCTATTTAAATGGACAGTCTACTCCAGAATTTTTATTTTATTATTTAAAAGATAGATACTCCCTTTATTACCCATTCCCCAGTTTTGCATAACAAACACTGTTATATTAATATACTTTTTACCTCTGTGATTACCTTGTATCTAAGCCTCAACAGACTGCCCCCTTATTGCATTTCTTTTAACAGACTTGCATTTTAGTCAATCAGTGCTGGCTCATAAATAGCTCCACAGGAATGAGCACAATGGTATCTATATGGCACACATAAATTAGCTCTGTCTAGCTGTGAAAAACTATCAAAATGCACTGAGAGAAGAGGTTGCCTTCAAATGATTAGAACTTAGCATATGAGCCTACCTAGGCTTAGCTTTCAACAAAGAATACAGAAGAAACAAAGCAAATTTGATGATAAAAGTTAATTGGAAAGTTGTTAGAAATTGCATGTCCTATCTGAATCATGAAATTTTAATTTTGACTTCACTGTTCCTTTAAGTATTGTGAAGTCCTAGAAGGCTTCCTTAGCTAATTTAATTTGTAAACAAAGAGATAGGGGTAGATTTACTAAGGGTCGCGCGAACATGATTCGCTGTACTGAATCATGTCCGCTCAACCTCGCTAAATGCTGACAGCATATGCTGTCGGCATTTAACATTGCACAAGCATTTCTTGTGCAAATGCTTGTGCATTGGAGCCCACTGCTCATTCACGGCCAATCGGCCACCTTCAGGGGGTGTCAATCATCACAATTGGATTGGGAAGATTTCAATCCACCGCCTAAAAGGTGGCGTAGAAGTTAAGGAGCAGCGGTCTTACGACTGCGACTTCTTAACTTCCGTTTCAGGCAAACCAAATGCTTTAGAAGTACAGTATAAACTGAATTGTGTAATTATATTTGCATTGATTTATTAGATTTTTGCTTGGTATATCTCACTAACATTATATTGATAACAGTATATAAACATAAGGTCAAAACAGATTAAAGGGATATTAAACCCAAATTATTTCTTTCATGATTCAGATAGAGCATGCAATTTTAAGCAACTTTCTAATTTACTCATATTATAATTTTTATTTGTTCTCTTGTTATCTTTATTTGAATAGCAGGAATCTAAGCTTAGGAGCCGGCCTATTTTTGGCTCAGCACCTGGGTAGCGCTTGCTGATTGGTGGCTAAGCTTAGATTCCTGATTTTTCAAATAAAGATAACAAAAAAATGTTTATAATTGGAGTAAATTAGAAAGTTGCTTATAATTGCATGCTTTATCTCCTAGTTTCCCAACCTGTGGCACGTGTATCTGTGGGGGTACTTATTGCATTGGCAAGGGGTACTCCAGGGATTGGCCTTCATTATTTTTTCCTGATTTAGCTATTGCAAACATTACATAATCAAAGATAGCTTTGTTTATCATTTCTAGTCTTGAGCACTCCCAACAGGGTAGAGTGAGAGTATTTCCCTGCCTAGATAAACTGTGTATGAAATGGTTATTAAAAATATAAATATGGCACCATCAATATTACATTCCTTTTCATGCAGAAAATGTTTTTTTTTTTCTTTTAATATAAAAAGCATATTAATTGCATATAATTATTGATATCAATGGACTATATAGCTGGGTTTTATGTGTTTATTAGTCTCTGTTGTAATATTGCCAAATCTTAAATTCCGGAAAACATTAAGCAAATATCTAATTCCTATATATTTACTTAATTAATATATCTGATACAAGGTTGTGAAATCAAGTAATACACGTGATTTCCATTTTTGCTCATGTAAAAGATTGCTACAGTTGGGGTACATAGGAAACATCTGTATGCCTAAAGGGGTACTTGGTACAAAAACGTTGAGAAACACTGCTGTTTCTGAATCATGAAAGAAAAAAATTGGGTTTAGTATCCCTTTAAAACCACATGTAAGGGCACAAACAATAATATAGTCAGCTATTTTAGTTTGCTACAATATGCTGCGGTTATACCTAATTTTTTTTTATTTTTTTTAAATTCTGCTGTTTATTTCTACACTTAGAAGTATGATTGCATGCGCTCACAAATGATTGTCATCACACTTTATAATAAACTGATTATTGTCACCCCAATCTTGTGATTAAAGCTAAACCTAAGGGTAAATTCTTTAGATTGACATGTAATTTCTCTAAGGATACAGTTTATAAGACACATGCAGATAATTTAAATGATAGTTTAGTCTTGCAGTGCTGTTAGCGTAAAAGATTATTACAAATAAAGCCAATCCATTATAATTGCAAAATGATATCTAAATCATGAAAGTTAAAATTAAAGGGATATAAAACCCAACATGTTTCTTTTATGATTCAGATAGAAAATGCAATTTTAAGAAACTTTCAAATTTAATTATATTATCTAATTTGCTTGATTCTTTTGGTGTACTTAATTAAACAGCAATGCATATGGGTGAGCCAATAACATGAGGCATATATGTGCAGCCACCAATCATCAGCTCCTGATCATACCTAGGTATGCTTTTCAACAAAAATCAAATTGATTTGAATTTATATTTGAAAATCAGCCAATAAGAATGCAAGGGGGAACCTCACATTCAAACTTCAGTGTTCAACGGTGACCACATGAAGAGGACATTGGACGGAAGAGCAGAAGATAAGAACAAAAGAAGATTACTAGATACATGGGAAGGAAGATGAATGAAGACCAGGTGGAAGAAGACAGCCCCAGCGGAGTGCTGCCATGGATGAAGATGGATGAAGACCGCCACCTTGGATGAAGAGGAGCACCACAGTTAGTGATCATGGAGGAGCTGGAGACAAGTTGGTAGTTATGTAGGGTCAGGAAAATTGCAGACATTAGGGAGCTGTAGGCATTCTATGGGAGTTAGCTAGGCATTCCAGGGGACGTATAGGGAATACATGACATAGGAGTAGGTGGCCTGTGCGAGCTAGCTGGGCGTTAAAGTATGATGTAGGTGTAGGCATTGTGTGCGAGCTAGCCAGGTCTTCCAGGGGAGTAAACTGCACTTTAATACCGATACATCACCAGTAGTGCAATATATTCCAATCTCTAAAGTACAGGTTATGAGTAGGGTGCCAGCCATGTTTGTGTCACCACATTTTCAGTGGCGAGACTTTCCAGTATGAGGCAGGTAGTGTAGGTTTAGTTACAGTAAAGTCAGACAGGCTTTATTTCAAGTGTTCCTGCACATAAATCGTGTTTGGTTTCAGAGAGCGCACTGTCTGTGCTGTGTAGGAACACTTCAAATACTCCCCCGCACGCAGAAAGTGACGATGAGTGGCAATGTCGCAGATGTTTCTTTCCTATGGCATGGAGAGTCCACAAAACATTTTAATTACTAGTGGGATATTCACTCCTGGCCAGCAGGAGGAGGCAAAGAGCACCTCAGCAGAGCTGTTAAGTATCACTTCACTTACCCATAACCCCCAGTAATTCTCTTGGCCTTGATCACGGGGAGGATGGCGAAGATGGTGTCTGAAGATTGTAATCCTTTTAATGGGTACTTTTCCCTGCAAGCAAGGAATGAGGCTATGTTGTGTCCATGTCAATCTCTTTAGTAAGATTAATGGTGGCTATTAGCAGTTAGAAGACAGCGAGGTGGTCTTTGCTTAATCCTCTAACATTATTGCTACCCCCTATTATAGAAAGCCAGAGTTGGTTACCCTGTAATTTTTTTCTATAGGTCCCTGGTAGAAATGGTGAAGCTGCCACACCTCAGAAAACAGCTCCTACCTGACAGAACAGGATCCACAGGTAAGTGCTTTCCCCTCTAGGTTTGAAGGTACCGGCACTATAGGGGTTAAATCCTTGTGGAAAGTATTTGAATCTGTTTTAGGGGCACTGCTTTTATGTGAAAAGAGGCATAATTTTTTATTGGGGCTCAGAGATGGAGAGTGTATGAAGTGTTTGTTTTACTTTTTACTTGTTTCAATTGCTTTTTCTGCTCAGCTTATTGGCCCAATCACTTTTGCTGTGCTGCTGCTGGTTTTCACGTCGTTTTTGTTTGGTGCAATTTTTTTTTTAACATGACCGCTCCTCGGCACTTACGGTTTTCGGCTTCTCTGTTCAGATCAGAGTTTGCTGTGGCGAGTGTGGAGGCTGCAGTTTCCTCTATCTACAGTGGAAAGTGGTTTTGGGCTGTTCCGGTAGCAAGGAGGTGTATTTTGCTACCGGGTGTGTCCGGTTTACTGTGCTAGTTAGATAGCAACTTCTGGAGGGGGTAAGACCTCAGCAGAGCTGAGGGTTTTAGGTGCTTATTTGTTTTATTGCTTCATATAATAAACTTGATTTGGCATTTACATTTCTTTTGTTAATTGTTACGGACTGATACCCAATTATGGACACTAATACTGAAGTTGATTAATTTGAAAAATGCTTATTGTGTTTGGAGGCTAAGATAATTCCTCCTGTACAGTTTTGCTCTTCATGTTTAAATAAAACTATAAAGTTTAAAGATAAGATGTCTCTCCCTGAGCCTCCTGTCTCTCAGGATAGTGTTATCCTAGCTACGCCTCAGCTTTCCCCTCCAGGTTCCCAAGCTTTACATGCAGTGCCCTGTGGTTCCTCTCAACCTCCTGGGAGTGTTTTTTCACCTGGGGATTTTGCTGCACAGATTACTTCTGCTGTTTCTGCAGCTTTATCAGCTTTTCCAAAGGTTTCTGGTAAGGGTAAGAGGAAATCTATACTTAATGTTATTAATGCTGACTCCGCTAAGGCTGCATCAGTTTGTCTCAATTATCTGATGAGGATGATTCTTCAGTGGCTTCGGAGGGGGAATTGTCAGATTCTGATACTGTAGTGACCAATTCTGCAGATTCAGAGAAGATTAATTTTGAAGGAGGTTCTTGCTAATTTGGAAGAATCCTACGTATCTGTTGCATAGAATCCATATAGGTCTAGTAAGCTTAAAAGGGTATATGATGTACCCTCATCTGTGGAAGGATTTCCAGTTCCAGACCGTATGGCAGATATTATAACTCAGATGGGATACACCAGGGATTCCTTTTTCCCTGTCCCCTGTTTTGCAAAAGATGTTTCCTGTTGCTAATGCTATTCGTGATTGGTGGTGCACAGTGCCCAAGGTAGAGGGAGCTATCTCTACTCTAGCTAAGAGAACTACTATTCATATTGAAGATAGTTGTTCTTTCAAGGATCCCATGGATAAGAAGCTTGAGGCTTTTTTGAAGAAAATGTAGATTCATCAGGGATTACAGTGGCAACCTGTTGCTAGTATTGCATCTTATTAGTGTGATGATTTATCTAATCTTATCCTAGAAGAGACTACTATAGAGGAGATCCAAGACAGGATCAAGGCTCTCAAGCTAGCCAATACCTTTATTTGTGATGCCAACATGCAAGTCCTTAGGTTGGGTGCTAAGATTTCTAGTTTTACTGTTTTAGCTCGCAGAGCTCTCTGGTTAAAATCTTGGTCTGCAGATGGTCTGCAGATGTAAAATCTCTGCCTTACAAGGGTAAAACCTTGTTTGGACCAGGTCTGGCAGAAATAATTTCTGACATCACAGGTGGAAAGGGTTCTTTCCTACCTCAGGATAAAAAGAATAGACCTAAGGGTTGCTTGCGAGAATTCTAATTTTTGTTCCTTTCGTAACTTTAAGGGACAGAAGTCTTCCTCTTCCAAGTTGGATCAATCCAAGTCTTCTTGGAGGGCCAGTCGGCCTTGGAATAGGGGAAAGCATTCTAAGAAGCCTTCCATTGATTCTAAATTAACATGAAGGGGCTGTCCCCGATCCTGTAGTGGATCAAGTGGGGGCTGGCTTTCTTTTTTTTAGCAGGCTTGGATACGCAATGTTCCAGATCCTTGGGCCATAGATATAGTATCCCACGGTTACAGAATAGGATTCAAATCTTGTCCTCCCAGGGGCAGGTTCCACCTGTCAAGGTTATCTGTGAACCAAATAAAGAGAGAGGCCTTCTTAAACTGCGTAAAGGACCTATTATCCCTGGGAGTGATTGATCCAGTTCCTCTAGAGGAACAGAGTCTAGCATTTTATTCAAATCTATTTGTAGTTCCCAAGAAGGAGGGCACTTTTCATCCCATTCTGGACCTAAAGTGTCTCAATCAATTCCTCATGGTTCCGTCCTTCAAGATGGAAACCATCCATTCTATTCTTCCTTTGGTCCAAAAGGGTCAGTTCATGACGACCATAGATCTGAAGGATGCGTATCTTCATGTTCCTATTCACATGGATCATTACCAGTATCTGAGGTTTGCCTTCCAGAACAAACATTTCCAGTTTGCTGCCCTTCCTTCTGGCCTTGCTACAGCTCCAAGAATTTTTACAAAAGTTCTGGGGGTTCTTCTGGCAGTGGTGAGGTCCCAGGGTATTGCTGTGGTGCCTTATTTATACGAAATTCTAGTTCAAGCACCATCTTTTCATTAGTGATGTCGCAAACCTAAAAATTTAGGTTCGCGAACGGCGGACTCGAACTTCCGCAACTGTTCGCGAACCGGTGAACGGGGTGAACCGCCATTGACTTCAATAGGCAGGCGAACTTTAAAACCAACAGGGACACTTTCTGGCCACAATAGTGATGGAAAAGTTATTTCAAGGGGACTAACACCTGGACTGTGGCATGCCGGAGGGGGATCCATGGCAAAACTCCCACGGAAAATTACATAGTTGATGCAGAGTCTGGTTTTAATCCATAAAGGGCATAAATCACCTAACATTCCTAAATTGTTTGGAATAACGTGCTTTAAAAAATCAGGTATGATGTTGTATTGATCAGGTAGTGTAAGGGTTACGCCCGCTTCACAGTGACAGACCAAACTCCCTGTGTAACGCACCGCAAACAGTCCATTTGCACAACCACGAGATAGATAGATTTGATAGATAGATACATAGATTACATAGATCAATAGATGCAATATACATTTAATAGATACAAATTACATAGATCAATAGATGCAATATACATTTGATAGATACAAATTACATAGATCAATAGATGCAATATACATTTGATAGATACGAATTACATAGATCAATAGATGCAATATACATTTGATAGATACGAATTACATAGATTAATAGATGCAAAATACATTTGATAGATACGATTGATAGTTAGATAGATTTGATAGATACATAGATAGATTTGATAGATATATAATTTCACAGACAGAGAATTACAAGACGTGCGGTCTGGGACCCATGGTAAGGTTCCCAGAGGCAGTTGCGGCGCCAGGGGACGTGTATATGGCATGGATTTTAGGAACCGGGAGATGGAAAAAGATGCTTGGTCGGTCCTCCTGCTTCAAATTTGGGGCACTGCAATCTACTGTGGTGTGTTAAGTAGTACTATTCTGATCAGTTTAATACCTGTTACTCCCCCTATCGGGGGAGGTGTATATGGCATGGATTTTAGGAACCGGGAGATGGAAAAAGATGCTTGTTTGGTCCTCCTACTTCAAATTTGGCCGAAACACAAGTGGCTGTCACAAAACAGTTCGGCCACGAGATAGATAGATTTGATAGATAGATACATAGATTACATAGATCAATAGATGCAATATACATTTGATAGATACAAATTACATAGATCAATAGATGCAATATACATTTGATAGATACAAATTACATAGATCAATAGATGCAATATACATTTAATAGATACGAATTATATAGATCAATAGATGCAATATACATTTGATAGATACAAATTACATAGATCAATAGATGCAATATACATTTGATAGATACAAATTACATAGATCAATAGATGCAATATACATTTGATAGATACGAATTACATAGATCAATAGATGCAATATACATTTGATAGATACGAATTACATAGATTAATAGATGCAAAATACATTTGATAGATACGATTGATAGTTAGATAGATTTGATAGATAAATAGATAGATTTGATAGATATATAATTTCACAGACAGAGAATTACAAGACGTGCGGTCTGGGACCCATGGTAAGGTTCCCAGAGGCAGTTGCGGCGCCAGGGGACGTGTATATGGCATGGATTTTAGGAACCGGGAGATGGAAAAAGATGCTTGGTCGGTCCTCCTGCTTCAAATTTGGGGCACTGCAATCTACTGTGGTGTGTTAAGTAGTACTATTCTGATCAGTTTAATACCTGTTACTCCCCCTATCGGGGGAGGTGTATATGGCATGGATTTTAGGAACCGGGAGATGGAAAAAGATGCTTGTTTGGTCCTCCTACTTCAAATTTGGCCGAAACACAAGTGGCTGTCACAAAACAGTTCGGCCACGAGATAGATAGATTTGATAGATAGATACATAGATTACATAGATCAATAGATGCAATATACATTTGATAGATACAAATTACATAGATCAATAGATGCAATATACATTTGATAGATACAAATTTCATAGATCAATAGATGCAATATACATTTAATAGATACAAATTACATAGATCAATAGATGCAATATACATTTGATAAATACGATTGATAGATAGATTTGATAGATAAATAGATCGATTTGATAGATATATAATTTCCCAGACCTTTCCCAGTCTGGGACCCATGGTAAGGTTCCCAGAGGCAGTTGCGGCGCCAGGGGACGTGTATATGGCATGGATTTTAGGAACCGGGAGATGGAAAAAGATGCTTGGACACCCAGTACAGGACGTTCTCCTTCAGCCTTTTATACGAGGGTCCCCGACCCTCAACAGGCACAACAGCATGAAAGACCCCATATGCCATGACTTCCTTTTGCACAATCGAGTACAGGTATGGCATTGATTTTAGGAACCCGGAGATAATTTTTAGGAACCGGGAGATGGAAAAAGATGCTTGGACACCCAGTGCAGGTCGTTCTCCTTCAGCCTTTTTATACGAGGGTCCCTGACCCTCAACAGGCACAACAGCATGAAAGACCCCATATGCCATGACCTCCTTTTGCACAATCGAGTACAGGTATGGCATCGATTTTAGGAACCCAGAGATAATTTTTAGGAACCGGGAGATGGAAAAAGATTCTTGGACACCCAGTACAGGTTGTTCTCCTTCAGCCTTTTTATACGAGGGTCCCCGACCCTCAACAGGCACAATAGCATGAAAGACCCCATATGCCATGACTTCCTTTTGCACATTCGAGTACAGGTATGGCATCGATTTTAGGAACCCGGAGATAATTTTTAGGAACCGGGAGATGGAAAAAGATGCTTGGACACCCAGTACAGGTCGTTCTCCTTCAGCCTTTTTATACTAGGGTCCCCGACCCTCAACAGGCACAACAGCATGAAAGACCGCATATGCCATGACTTCCTTTTGCACAATCGAGTACAGGTATGGCATCGATTTTAGGAACCCGGAGATAATTTTTAGGAACTGGGAGATGGAAAAAGATGCTTGGTCGGTCCTCCTACTTCAAATTTGGGGCACTGCGCGTGCAATCTACTGTGCCACCAGATATGAGTGGTGTGTAAAGTAGTACTATTCTTAGCAGTTTAATACCTGTTATGTGCCTTTTTTTGGTTTGGGTTTTGAAGCCACAGTGCAGCACCAGAGGCCAGAAAAATTAGGCATGTACACATGCCTGAAAAACTAGGTATTGTTGCAGCCGCTGCTGTAGCAACGGCCATAAAAATTGATCTTTGTTTGACAGTTAGAAAGTGCCCTAAAACATTGCGGCTTGAACCCTAGTTGTTGGCGGATAAGTCACACAAGTCATTCGGCATTTGAAGATAAAATACAGCAGCGTGTGGACCATTTTTAGCCCAAGGCAGCTCATCTCATCAGGCCTTTTTTACTCGAATGTATCGCCCAATGTCAGTCCCTTCGGGATCCATCCCTCATTCATTTTAATAAAGGTGAGGTAATGAAGAGTTTTTTGACCTAGGCGACTTCTCTTCTCAGTGACAATACCTCTTGCTGCACTGAAGGTCCTTTCTGACAGGACACTTGAAGCGGGGCAGGCCAGAAGTTCGATTGCAAATTGGGATAGCTCAGGCCACAGGTCAAGCCTGCACACCCAGTAGTCAAAGGGTTCATCGCTCCTCAGAGTGTCGAGATCTGCAGTTAAGGCGAGGTAGTCTGCTACCTGTCGGTTGAGTCGTTCTCTGAGGCTAGATCCCGAAGGGCTGTGGCGATGCATAGGAGTTAAAAAGGTCTGCATGTCCTCCATCAACAACACGTCTGGAAAGCATCCTGTCCTTGCCGGCGTGGTCGTGGGAGGAGGAGTATTACTTTCATCTCTTCCCCTGTTAGATTCCCGTTGTGCTGTGACATCACCCTTATACGCTGTGTAAAGCATACTTTTTAATTTATTTTTGAACTGCTCCATCCTTTCCGACTTGCGGGAATTCGGTAACATTTCAGTAACTTTATGCTTATACCGGGGGTCTAGTAGCGTGGACACCCAGTACAGTTCGTTCTCCTTCAGCTTTTTTATACAAGTGTCCCCCAACAGGCACGACAGCATGAAAGACCCCATTTGCACAAGGTTGGATGCCGAGCTACTCATGTCCCGTTCCTCGTCCTCACTGATCTCACTGAAGTTATCTTCTTCCCCCCAGCCACGTACAACACCACGGGTACCAGATAGGTGACAACGACCACCCTGGGATGCCTGTTGTGCTTGGTCTTCCTCCTCCTCCTCAAAGCCACATTAATCCTCTGACTCCTCTTCCTCACAATCCTCTTCCTGCGTTGCCACTGGTCCAGCAAGCGATGCTGATAAGGCTGTTTCTGGTGGTGATGGTGACCACAACTCTTCCTCTTCCTCTTCACGCTCATCTACGGCCTGATCCAGCACTCTTCGCAGGGCACGCTCCAGGAAGAAAATAAATGGTATGATGTCGCTGATAGTGCCTTCGGTGCGACTGACTAGGTTTGTCACCTCCTCAAAAGGACGCATGAGCCTACAGGCATTGCGCATGAGTGTCCAGTAACGTGGCAAAAAAATTCCCAGCTCCCCAGAGGCTGTCCTAGCACCCCGGTCATACAAATACTCGTTAACGGCTTTTTCTTGTTAGAGCAGGTGGTCGAACATTAGGAGTGTTGAATTCCAATGTGTCGGGCTGTCGAAAATCAATCGCCTCACTGGCAGGTTGTTTCGCCGCTGGATATCTGACAAGTGCGCCATGGCCGTGTAGGAACGCCTGAAATGGCCACACACCTTCCTGGCCTGCTTCAGGATGTCCTGTAAGCTTGGGTATTTATGCACAAAGCATTGTACAATCAGATTACACACATGTGCCATGCCAAATCTCTGAAACAGATAAGCGCAAACAGACTCAAGTGTAGGTAGATACAACAAACACACCCCACTCTCTGAATTGTACTTACAAAATTGTAATTTATTCAGGCGGTTTGTTAAAATAACATATGATCTCCACGGCAGTTAAAACATAAATCTTTGCAAATGAACATGAAAGTTTCTGAGCCAAAAGTGTTCGTTTTGAGTTAATGTCCGTTGTAGTGACTTCAAATAAAAAAAACGCTTGTATTAGAGAGCGTCAATGTAGAAGCCGGTAACGTCACTGGAACAAAGTACGGATCCTCATGTAGTCCAAAAGCCTCAACGCGTTTCAACCGCCACCGTGCGGTCTTTCTCAAGAGGTAAAAGTTCATGTCCCTTCTCACAGTGCAGGTTATTATATAGCCAGGAAGCTTATTTTATTGGATGGAGAAAGGTCTCTTTATATAACTAGCCTGCCTGCTGTGTTTGTTGTGGGAAGCAAGCTAGAGTTACGATGCATATTAAATAAGTGGCACATATTATAATAATACGATTAAAAACATAACTATGCTAAAATACTATAAAATGGTATATAAATTATACTACAACAAAATAAGTTAATAAACCAAATGATGTCATTACTAAACTACAATAAACTAGATTTTCACAAGCATATTTTGCCAATTGTCGAAAAAATGTTGAAGGATAGTACAAAATAAAAGACAAAGAAAGAACAAAGTTATTATAACAAAAATCTATTAAAAACACAAATATTTAAATTTTATACTATTGAAAACATATATAATAATGTACTGTTAAACATATAATTACTAAATTTTACCGAAAAATGTAAAATAATAGACCGCAAAAAAAACTATCACTAATAGATTCAAAAACCAATGTATTTTCACAAATGTTTTTATAGCCATTAATAGTACGGTGTATATTGTGCATAGATCAAAATCTAAACCAATGTATAAGGGAACAGCCATTGTATCCTATCTACTCTATATTGATTATTACTATTAGCACCCATAAGTTATGCCATTAAAATACATAATAATACTGATTTGAAAACATTTAAGTATTATACTACTTAAATGTTATTTGGAAACTATTTAAATATTCTGGACATAAAAATATTCATATTCAAATTAATCAAATCATGTAATTTAAAATATATATTAAAAATACTAAAAATCTCAAAAATATTTAAAATGTCCAAAATATACATAATAAAAATATATCATTAATAAATAAATAAATATAGCTTTTAGTTTAGGATAAGGTCCTTTAGTGTACAGTGTTTCAGAGAATTTTTGGGATAGGTGTACTTATATACACATGTATGTTTATATGTGTGCACATCTCCCTTTATTTATACATTTGTGTATGTATATTTATATATGTATGTGACAAAGAATTAATTAATCAATTTATTTATTTATTTATTTATTTATTTATTTATTTATTAATGATATATTTTTATTATGTATATTTTGGACATTTTAAATATTTTTGAGATTTTTAGTATTTTTAATATATATTTTAAATTACATGATTTGATTAATTTGAATATGAATATTTTTATGTCCAGAATATTTAAATAGTTTCCAAATAACATTTAAGTAGTATAATACTTAAATGTTTTCAAATCAGTATTATTATGTATTTTAATGGCATAACTTATGGGTGCTAATAGTAATAATCAATATAGAGTAGATAGGATACAATGGCTGTTCCCTTATACATTGGTTTAGATTTTGATCTATGCACAATATACACCGTACTATTAATGGCTATAAAAACATTTGTGAAAATACATTGGTTTTTGAATCTATTAGTGATAGTTTTTTTTGCGGTCTATTATTTTACATTTTTCGGTAAAATTTAGTAATTATATGTTTAACAGTACATTATTATATATGTTTTCAATAGTATAAAATTTAAATATTTGTGTTTTTAATAGATTTTTGTTATAATAACTTTGTTCTTTCTTTGTCTTTTATTTTGTACTATCCTTCAACATTTTTTCGACAATTGGCAAAATATGCTTGTGAAAATCTAGTTTATTGTAGTTTAGTAATGACATCATTTGGTTTATTAACTTATTTTGTTGTAGTATAATTTATATACCATTTTATAGTATTTTAGCATAGTTATGTTTTTAATCGTATTATTATAATATGTGCCACTTATTTAATATGCATCGTAACTCTAGCTTGCTTCCCACAACAAACACAGCAGGCAGGCTAGTTATATAAAGAGACCTTTCTCCATCCAATAAAATAAGCTTGCTGGCTATATAATAACCTGCACTGTGAGAAGGGACATGAACTTTTACCTCTTGAGAAAGACCGCACGGTGGCGGTTGAAACGCGTTGAGGCTTTTGGACTACATGAGGATCCGTACTTTGTTCCAGTGACGTTACCGGCTTCTACATTGACGCTCTCTAATACAAGCGTTTTTTTTATTTGAAGTCACTACAACGGACATTAACTCAAAACGAACACTTTTGGCTCAGAAACTTTCATGTTCATTTGCAAAGATTTATGTTTTAACTGCCGTGGAGATCATATGTTATTTTAACAAACCGCCTGAATAAATTACAATTTTGTAAGTACAATTCAGAGAGTGGGGTGTGTTTGTTGTATCTACCTACACTTGAGTCTGTTTGCGCTTATCTGTTTCAGAGATTTGGGATTCTACTTTACTTCAGGAGGCACGCAGGACACCTTCGGTCATTTTTGCAGCAACAGGTCTCGTATATAATAATCATTACACAGTTGTACTTATTTGCACCTATTGTGTTTTTTGCTCCTTGTCTGATCTTTAGGAATTTGTATAATAATAATTAGTGATTCCAAACTAACACACGTTAATCTATATTTTTTTATATTATATTTATTTATTGCTTTCATTAAGTATTAATTTTTATTCTAATTCTTATTGTTATTTATCCTTTTGGTGTTTATTTTGTTACATCATAGCAATTTTGAATCACCCCTGGCAGCTAGCGCTGTTTAATTATTGTGCTTTGTACATGTGCCATGCACAGCACATGTGTCAACTTGCCCAATTTCAATGCCGCCACCAAATTACTTCCATTGTCAGAAACCACTTTGCCGATTTCCAGTTGGTGCGGAGTCAGCCACTGATCCACCTGTGAGTTCAGGGCGGACAGGAGTGCTGCTGCAGTGTGACTCTCTGCTTTCAGGCAAGTCAACCCCAATACGGTGTGACACTGCCGTATCCGGAATGTGGAATAGTACCTGGGGAGCTGTGGGGGTGCGGTTGATGTGGAGGAAGACGCAGCAGCAGAAGAGGACTCAGCTGAGGAGGTTATGTAAGAGGATGGAGTAGGAGGAGTAGAGGAGGTGGCAGCAGGCCTGCCTGCAAGTCGTGGCCGTGTGTCACCAACTCATCCTCTGCAGAGCCAGGCATTCCATGCTTGGCAGCCGTCAGCAGGTTTACCCAATGCGCAGTGTAGGTGATATACCTGCCCTGACCATGCTTTGCAGCTATCAGTGGTCAGATGGACCCTTGCCCCAACACTGTGTGCCAGACATGCCATTACTTCCTTTCGCACAATCGAGTACAGGTTGGGGATTGCCTTTTGTGCAAAGAAATTTCGGCTGGGTACCTTCCACTGCGGTGTCCCAATAGCTACAAATTTTTTTAACACCTTAGACTCCATTAGCTTGTATGGTAAAAGCTGGCGGGCTAAGAGTTCAGACAAGCCAGCTGTCAGACGCCAGGCAAGGGGGTGACTTGGTGACATTGGCTTCTTACGCTCAAACATGTCCTTGACAGACACCTGACTGTGGGCAGATGAGCAGGAACTGCTCCGGAAGAGAGACGGATTGGTGGATGGTTGAGAGGGGGCAAGGAGCACAGCAGTGGTTGACGTGGCTGAAGATGCTGGACCAGGAGGAGGATGGCGGCTTTGAGTTTGTGTGCTGCTTCTACTCATGTGTTCATCCCATAGGCGTTTGTGATGTGAGATCATGTGCCTTCGCAAAGCAGTTGTACCTAGGTGGGTGTTGGACTTCCCACGACTCAGTTTCTTTTGGCACAGGTTGCAAATGGCATTTCTGTTGTCAGAAGCAGACAAATAAAAAAAATGCCACACTGCTGAGCTCTGCGATGACGGCATTCTTGTGGTGGCAACAGCCTGCGTTGATTGGCGTGCTGTCTGGCTGACCCCGGGTGCCGATGCATGCTGTCTGACTGTGCCACTAGCTCCTTGCGACCACCTCCCCCTGCTTCCAACTCGTCTCCTCCTCCTGCTCCTCTCTGTCTCCCCATCTGAACTTTCCCCCTGTTCTTCTTCTCTTCTACCGGGCGCCCACGTGACATCCACGGACACATCGTCATCATCAACCCCTTCACTTGTATCTGACAACTCAACAATGGAAGCAATGGCAGGTACAACATCATCATCATTATCACACCATGCGTCGTCCATGTCTGTAATGCTGCCTGACTGAGACATATCACAATTATCTACATCCTCTGTCAATGATGGTTGCGCATCATTCATTTCTTCTTCACACTGAGGTGTACATAACTCCTCTGACAGATCAAGTGAGGCAGCTGTGGTGCTAGTGTCGGTGGTGGCGGCAGGTGGGCGAGTGGTAAGTTGAGAGGTGCCCGAAGCTAAGCTAGAGGAGGAGGATGGTGCGTCAAAGTTACGAGCGGAATCTGTAGAAGATTGGGTGTCCTGTGTTGCAAAGTCAACTATTTCATCAGAACTTTTCGTGTTCATGGTACGTGGCCTAACACTGGGCATTATTCTATGGCCAAAGGGAATCACAGCACCATGACCACGACGGCCCCTGCGGGTTGGCCTGCCTCTGCCTGTCATTTTTTTTCAATTAGTGCTACTATGCGTGCAAGCTACTGTGAGTGGGCACAGTATACGCTGTGAGCCTGACACAAAAAAGCAGACTGATGTTTCAAAGTCAAAATTGTTTTTTTATTTTTAAAATGTACACTTACACTACTATTAAACAAGATAATATGAGTGGTGGTGGCACTGGACAAGTGGGCACAGTATACGCTGTGAGCCTGACACAAAAAAGCAGACTGATGTTTCACAGTCAAAATAGTTTTTTTATTTTTAAATGTACACTTACACTACTATTAAACAAGATATGAGTGGTGGCACTGGGCAAGTGGGCACAGTATACGCTGTGAGCCTGACACACATGCTGACAGTGGCAGGCTGGCCTGGCAACTGCAATTAGATTACACTAGCAGACTGATGTAAAAGTTTTTTTAAAAAAAATTTACACTACTGTTACACCAGATATGACTGGTGGTGGCACTGAGAAAGAAGGCACAGTATATGCTGTGAGTCTGACACACAGGCTGTCAGTGGCAGGCTGGCCTGGAAACTGAAATTAGATTACACTAGCAGACTGATGTAAAAGTTTTTTTTTTTTAAATTTACACTAATGTTAGACAAGATATGAGTGGTGGCACTGAGCAAGTAGGCACAGTATATGCTGTAAGCCTGACACACAGGCTGGCAGTGGCAGGCTGGCAACTGCTATTAGATTACACTAGCAGACTGATGTAAAAGTTTTAAAAAAAAAAAAATGTACACTACTGTTACAACAGATATGACTGGTGGTGGCACTGAGCAAGTAGGCACAGTATATGCTGTGAGGCTGACACACAGGCTGGCAGTGGCAGGCAGGCTGGCCTGGCAACTGAAATTAGATTACACTAGCAGACTGATGTAAAAGGTTTTTTTTTAAATTTACACTAATGTTACACCAGATATGACTGGTGGTGGCACTGAGCAAGTAGGCACAGTATATGCTGTGAGCCTGACACACAGGCTGGCAGTGGCAGGCAGGCAACTGCTATTAGATTACACTAGCAGACTGATGTAAAAGTTTTTTTTAAAATTTACACTAATGTTACACCAGATATGACTGGTGGTGGCACTGAGCAAGTAGGCACAGTATATGCTGTGAGTCACACACACAGGCTGGCAGTGGCAGGCAGGCAGGCAACTGCTATTAGATTACACTAGCAGACTGATGTAAAAGTTTTTTTTTGAAAAATGTACACTACTGTTACAACAGATATGACTGGTGGTGGCACTGAGCAAGTAGGCACAGTATATGCTGTGAGCCTGACACACAGGCTGGCAGTGGCAGGCTGGCCTGCTGGCAACTGAAATTAGATTACACTAGCAGACTGATGTAAAAGTTTTTTTTTTAAATTTACACTAATGTTAGACAAGATATGAGTGGTGGCACTAAGCAAGTAGGCACAGTATATGCTGTGAGCCTGACACACAGGCTGGCAGTGGCAGGCAGGCAACTGCTATTAGATTACACTAGCAGACTGATGTAAAAAAAAAATTAAATTTTTTTTACACTACTGTTACACCAGATATGACTGGTGGTGGCACTGAACAAGTAGGCACAGTATATGCTGTGAGCCTGACACACAGGCTGGCAGTGGCAGGCTGGCCTGGCAACTGCTATTAGATTACACTAGCAGACTGATGTAAAAGTTTTTTTTTTTTTTAAATTACACTACTGTTACAACAGATATGACTGGTGGTGGCACTGAGCAAGTAGGCACAGTATATGCTGTGAGCCTGACACACAGGCTGGCAGTGGCAGGCAGGCAACTGCTATTAGATTACACTAGCAGACTGATGTAAAAGTTTTTTTAAAAAAAATTACACTACTGTTACACCAGATATGACTGGTGGTGGCACTGAGCACGTAGGCACAGTATATGCTGTGAGCCTGACACACAGGCTGGCAGTGGCAGGCTGGCCTGGCAACTGCTATTAGATTACACTAGCAGACTGATGTAAAAGTTTTTTTTTTTTTTAAATTACACTACTGTTACAACAGATATGACTGGTGGTGGCACTGAGCAAGTAGGCACAGTATATGCTGTGAGCCTGACACACAGGCTGGCAGTGGCAGGCAGGCAACTGCTATTAGATTACACTAGCAGACTGATGTAAAAGTTTTTTTTTAAAAAATTACACTACTGTTACACCAGATATGACTGGTGGTGGCACTGAGCACGTAGGCACAGTATATGCTGTGAGCCTGACACACAGGCTGGCAGTGGCAGGCTGGCCTGGCAACTGAAATTAGATTACACTAGCAGACTGATGTAAAAAATTTTTTTTAAAATTTACACTAATGTTACACCAGATATGACTGGTGGTGGCAATGAGCAAGTAGGCACAGTATATGCTGTGAGCCTAACACACAGGCTGGCAGTGGCAGGCAGGCAACTGCTATTAGATTACACTAGCAGACTGATGTAAAAGTTTTTTTTTTTAATTTACACTAATGTTACACCAGATATGAGTGGTGGCACTGAGCAAGTAGGCACAGTATATGCTGTGAGCCAGACACACAGGCTGGTAGTGGCAGGCAGGCAACTGCTATTAGATTACACTAGCAGACTGATGTAAAAGTTTTTTTTAAAAAAAATGTACACTACTGTTACAACAGATATGACTGGTGGTGGCACTGAGCAAGTAGGCACAGTATATGCTGTGAGCCTGACACACAGACTGGCAGTGGCAGGCTGGCCTGCTGGCAACTGAAATTAGATTACACTAGCAGACTGATGTAAAAGTTTTTTTTTTTAAATTTACACTAATGTTACACCAGATATGAGTGGTGGCACTGAGCAAGTAGGCACAGTATATGCTGTGAGCCAGACACACAGGCTGGTAGTGGCAGGCAGGCAACTGCTATTAGATTACACTAGCAGACTGATGTAAAAGTTTTTTTTAAAAAAAATGTACACTACTGTTACAACAGATATGACTGGTGGTGGCACTGAGCAAGTAGGCACAGTATATGCTGTGAGCCTGACACACAGGCTGGCAGTGGCAGTCAGGCAACTGCTATTAGATTACACTAGCAGACTGATGTAAAAGTTTTTTTAAAAAAATTTACACTACTGTTACACCAGATATGACTGGTGGTGGCACTGAGCACGTAGGCACAGTATATGCTGTGAGCCTGACACACAGGCTGGCAGTGGCAGGCTGGCCTGGCAACTGAAATTAGATTACACTAGCAGACTGATGTAAAAGTTTTTTTTTTTAATTTACACTAATGTTACACCAGATATGAGTGGTGGCACTGAGCAAGTAGGCACAGTATATGCTGTGAGCCTGACACACAGGCTGGCAGTGGCAGGCTGGCAGGCTGGCCTGCTGGCAACTGAAATTAGATTACACTAGCAGACTGATGTAAAAGTTTTTTTAAAAAATTTACACTAATGTTACACCAGATATGACTGGTGGTGGCACTGAGCAAGTAGGCACAGTATATGCTGTGAGCCTGACACACAGGCTGGCAGTGGCAGGCAGGCAACTGCTATTAGATTACACTAGCAGACTGATGTAAAAGTTTTTTTTTAAAATTTACACTAATGTTACACCAGATATGAGTGGTGGCACTGAGCAAGTAGGCACAGTATATGCTGTGAGCCTGACACACGCTGACAGGCAGGCAAATGCAATTAGATTACAAAGAAAAAAAAAAGACTGATGTTCTAGCCCTAAAAAGGGCTTTTTGGGGTGCTGTCCTTACAGCAGAGATCAGATGAGTCCTTCAGGACTGTAGTGGACACTGAATACACTAGCCTAGCTATCAATTTCCCTATAAAATCAGCAGCAGCACTATCCCTCCTCTCACTAAGAATGCAGGATCAGAATGGATCTAAAATGGCTGCTGCCCAGGAGCTGGGAGGGTCTGGGAGGGAGTGTTTGCTGCTGATTGGCTGAAATATGTCTGCAGACTGTGAGATACAGGGTCAAAGTTTACTCCATGATGACGAATAGGGGGCAGATCAAACATCGCATATGTTCGCCCACCGCGGCGAACGCGAACAAGCTATGTTCGCCGGGAACTGTTCTCCGGCAAACTGTTCGACATCACTACTTTTCATCTAGCAAGATCTCATACTGAGATGTTGTTGTCTGTTCTACATTCCCATAGGTGGAAAGTGAATCTGGGAAAGAGTTTCCTTTGTTTAGATACAAGGGTGTGTTTCTTGGGAACATTCATAGATTCCCTATAGAAAACTACAAGTGGGATGGCTAGAGAAAACCTAGAATCCCCACCAAAAAGTTTGCACAAAGAGCACTCCTGGCCCTGACTACTGAAGGCGATTGCTTCCACAAAAGGAGGGAATAATTAAAATATACCTTTTATTTGTAAATATTAAAATCAACACTCAACACACATATTAAAAAAATCCAGAAATACCTTAGTGATACTCCTAATGTCTATTCAGAGAGGGAATAATAATATATCTGGCCTGGATATGATAAAGTAAATAATCCCTCTACTGAAAAAATGTATACGATCACACCACTCTATCTGGGGTATGGAATATAATGTACCATACGAATATGTAACTGCTAAGAATCTTGCATGCAAATATTGTATTAATTGGGGGTGTGGGACAATGGTAGTGATCCAATGAGAAGAATCTTATGATGTGCTAGATTGTTTCTGTTTATTATAAGATGGTATGGATCTCAAATCATAAAATGGGGGGTTGAATGAAATGAATTAGTTGTCTATCAATTCATGGTCAACATCCCCAAGAACAGAGATAATAACAGCTTATACCTGCAGTCTGACAATCAGCCTGTTACATGTATTATTTGAAAGTGTGTGTTGTGCTTAAACACATGAGGTTATACTGGTTTGACAGAAATAATGATGATTAGTGCCAGCAGTCTAACACTCGGTCTGATATATCTATTATTTGAAAGTATATGTTATGCTTCAACACATGAGGTTATACTAGTGTGCTGCTTATTCACTTGAATCTGATATATATATATATATTGTTTGAAAGTAAATGATGTGCTTCAACACATGAGGTTCTACTGGTTTACTGCTTATTCACTTAAATCAAACACCACCAGATTGTAGCTCAAGGTGATCAGAAATTGTACACTTCTGCTAAGAGATCATAAAAGATATCAATGTGATTGTAAGGTTCACAATAATTCAACCGATGTGAGTTTGAACTCGTTGAGTGAGTCACCCACGTATTGTATGTACTGGGCGATCTACTTAGATCTCCCTGTTGTAGCGTGTCTAACGATTGGCTTCTATTGCAACTTGTGCCAAGTATTAGTCTCTAATGGACTCATACTGCTTGTGTACTGCATATATATTTGTTGCACTATGCATTATTTATGCTGTTATAGTGATCCAAATCCTATGAGGTTAACTACAATCAAAGGTGTGTTGTCAACTACTAACTTATAACTATCATAGAGAAAATGATATCTATGATACCACAATGTGAAATTATTAAATTAAAATTATTAGTGTAAGTAGTATGGATTTTAGGTAAAACAATATTGCAGCAAATGAAAAAGCTACCAGTGTTCAGGCAGGGCTATCTTATAATTAGATCTGACATTATCAGATCCGGTTGTAGTTATTATGCCTCTGTATTCCTCTATTGTATTCCTACTTATATTTATATGAGGCAAACTGTGTGTGAGGACTTTTTGTAAGCAATCACAGATTTAGACTCTATATGAGTGTAGGTTGATTATGACTAACGTAGTAAATATGAGTGGTGTGACAGACAGGTTAACAACAATCAGCCGATGTCTATGTTAACCTTGCTTTCTTACTATAAGCCTGCTGCAGAGTTAGTTACACAGTCACTGGAGACTGCAACGAAACTGATAGGCTTTGCAAATAATAGTTATCTTTAGTAATAGGTTATGCAGGTCTGTACAAAACAGTCTACTATTTCCAGACAGAGAAGATATATTTACAGGTGCTTAGGTATTAAGAGATATACAACCTGTTTAAGTATTCGTAGAAGTCAGTCTAGGAGCCGTTTGAGGAATTTCCCCGGAGAACGCCGAACAAGCTTGTCAGGCAGAGAGATTCGAGTGTTGCGGCCGTAGCTGATGACGTGGCAGCGTCAAGTGGTCTCCAGCCAGCTGAGCGTAAGCAGAGAGAGCAGCTGAAGGCAGTGGCAGGTAGCATTACTCACATGGAAGCAGAAGCGGAAGAGCCGGATTGTCCCAGGAGGACACGCATACGTGAGTGTCCAGAACAAAAATTCAGCAATAAGATAGGGAAGCTGAGAGTTTATATAGGGCATAGCTAGGATGTTTAAAGGGACAGTACAAGGAAACGAAGGAGGATCTGACATAGACCCCCCCAAAAAGAACCCACTGCGAGGGTTCATGGTGCAAGCCTGTCCGGGTTTCGTCTATGGAAAAGGGAAACACACCTGGGAGCAGACACAGACGTTGCAGGTTCCCAGGAGTCTTTGGAATGATCAAAGCCCTTCCAATGAATCAGGTATTCCAGAACTCCCCTTCGACATCTCGAATCGAGGATAGCCTGGACCTCATATTCCGGATCTTGAGAGATATCATGAGATACAGCATTGGATGCTATATTGTCCGAGATACATGGTTTCACCAGGGAGACGTGAAAAGTGGGATGGATTTTATATACATCAGGGAGTTGTAAAGTAACGGTAGCAGGATTTTTAATATCCATAATTGGAAAAGGTCCAATGAAAAGCTTACTCGATTGAGTAAGACTGACTTCTTCTTTGACGGAGTATGCAACCTCAAATTCTTGGTTGAAAGCCATACGAGTTGACCAATTCGGTACTTAGGTTGGGGTGTATGTCATAAATCATAAAACTTTTTATGTGAAGCTTGAGCCTGTTGTATATTATGCTGAGCAACGGTAAACGTTTGAGAAATATCATTTACAGTATCATTCACTTTCGGATTAGAGGAAGGTAAGTATGGTAGGAAGGAAATTCTGGGATGTAAGCCGTAGTTGATGTAGAATGGGCTGTAATGGGTTGAGGAGTTGGAGGTATTATTGTAGGCGAATTCCGCCAATGCTAGATGTTTTGCCCATGACCCCTGTTGATTTGAACAGAAGCAGCGGAGGTACTGCTCCAACCATTGGTTAGTGTGTTCCGCTTGCCCGTTAGCCTGGGGGTGATAAGAAGTAGTAAGTTTTTGAGTAATTTGTAGAGTTTGGCAAAGAAGTTTCCAAAAGCGTGAAGTAAATTGTGATCCCCTGTCTGTCAGTATTACTCTGGGAAGGCCGTGTAACCGGACAACCTCTTTAATGAACATTTCACTGGTTTGTTGTGCAGTAGGTACACCAACTGCCGGTACAAAATGAGCCATTTTAGACAAAAGATCTACTACAACCAGTATAGTAGGATAGGAGGAAGAACTTGGGAGATCAACTATAAAATCCATTGCAACATGTGACCAAGGGGTATCAGGAACAGGATAAGGTTGAAGAAGACCAATTGGGAACCGATGGGATGGTTTAGAGGTTGCACAAATTGTACATTGTGAAATATACTTCTGAACAGAGGAGGTCATTGCTGGCCACCAGTAATGTCGTCAAAGTAATTCTAAAGTTTTTCGTAGTCCCAAATGGCCTGACAGTAGAGAGTCATGACAAGAACGGAGCAGATCAGATCTGTATTCAGGTGGTATATAGAGTAGGTTTCCATAATAGTAAATTCCATTACCTTTTATTTGTAGAAGATGGAGTGGTTTTGAGGAATCTTGAGTCTGGCAGGTTTGAAATTCTGGATGAGAGTTTATGATCAGACCAAGGATTTTGGATTTTGGAATAATTGTAGAGGGGGTTTCTACATTTGGTGGTCTAGAATCCCTTCTGGATAGTGCGTCGGCCTTCCCATTGCGACTACCTGGTCGGTAGGTGATGGTAAAGTCAAACCGTGAGAAGTACAGATTCCATCGTAGTTGTCTAGCGGACAGGGTTCTGTTTTGTTGTAGATATTGTAAGTTTTTATGATCTGTTATTACTATGATAGGGTACGTAGCTCCCTCTAGGAGGTGACGCCACTGTTCAAATGCATATTTGACTGCTAACAGTTCTTTTTCCCCCACGGGGTAATTCCGTTCGGCAGGTGCTATAAGCCTAGACAGATAAGCAACGGGGTGCAACGTATCCGTAAGAGACTGTTTCTGCAATAAGACTGGTCCCAGAGCATAATCTGATGCGTCGACTTCTATGATAAACTGTAAATTGGAGTCAGGAAACTGTAATATGGGTGCTGTGGTAAAATCTTTTTTGAGTTGTTGGAATACCCTTTCACAGTCTGTCGTCCAGTCAAACGGTTTCCCCATCTTAGTCAGGTCAGTGAGAGGTTTGGCAGTGTGGGCGAAATTACGAATACATTTACGATAAAAATTGGCGAAGCCAAGAAATCTCTGCACCTGCTTCTTGGATTTTGGAGTTGGCCACTGTGTTATAGCATGAATTTTTGAGTCGTCCATCATGATTCCTGTGTTGGAAATGACATAACCCAAAAATGTGACCTGAGTACTGTTAAACTCACATTTTTCCAGTTTAGCGTACAATTTATGTTGTCGTAGACGTGCTAAAACTGTTCTGACATGAGTAATATGTTGTTGTTGGGAATCAGAGAATATGAGTATATCGTCTAGATACACAACTACAAAATTATCTAGAATATCTCTGAATATATCGTTAATGAAACATTGAAATGTAGCTGGAGCATTACAAAGGCCGAATGGCATAACAGTATATTCATAAAGACCATACCGGATCCTGAAAGCTGTTAACCATTCATCTCCAGCCCTCATTCGTATGAGGTTGTAAGCACCCCTGAGATCCAATTTTGTAAAGACCTTGGCAGTGCGTAACCTCTCTATGAGCTCAGGTATAAGCGGGAGTGGGTATCGGTTTTTCTTAGTTCTTTTGTTAAGCTCTCTATAGTCGATAATGGGCCTGAGAGAGTGGTCTTTATTCTTAACGAAAAAGATACCAGCCCCGGCTGGGGAGGTGGAAGGTCTTATAAAACCTTTTTCTAGATTTTCTTGTAGATATAATTTTAAATGATCTAATTCGGGTTTTGATAAAGGATATATGTGACCAACAGGTATTGTTGCTCCAGGTAAAAGGTCTATGGGGCAGTCGTATGACCTGTGAGGTGGGAGTACCTGTGCTTCATTTTATTGAATACATCCTGAAAGTCGTTATATTCAATGGGTAAGGTTTCGGTAGTTGTGAGTAAAATGTTATTTAAAGGGTAACAAGTTTGTGTACAGTATGAAGAAGTTAGGTTGATCGTCATGTGTTGCCAGTCAAAGATTGGTTTGTGTACCTGTAACCAAGATAAACCAAGGATTACCAGGTATATTGGACTGGGAATGATGTCAAAGCTAATAGATTCCCTATGACCAGAACTGGTACAAAGTAGTAGAGGTGTTGATGCATGGGTTACAGGACCTGTTGAAAGAGATGACCCATCAACCAAATTAATTGAGACAGGAGACTGTTTTGCTAGGAAGGGTATTTTATTAATGTTAACAAACTCAATATCGATGTAGCTTGAAGATGCCCCAGTTTTAATAATTGCCTCAACTTCTATGCGGTGAAGCTCCCACTGTAAAGTAAGAGGTAATGTTATGTGTGATTGAGAATGCTTGTTTAGTGAGAGGCTTAGTGCATTAAGAGTTGTCTTACCAGCTTTTGTCTTTTTTAGAAGTGGACAAGCATTCACATCATGCTCTGGGGATGCACAGTACATGCACAGTCTTAACTCCTGTCTTCTACTTTTCTCCTCAGTGGAGAGGGGACCTCGCATGAAGCCGATCTCCATAGGTGTTTCACTGTCTTTAGGAGTTGATGCAGAGGGAGTGTACCTCCTATAAGAACCTGAGGTGTTAGCCCTCTCATGTTTACGTTCACGTAGACGTCTGTCTATCGTGGTACAGAGATTGCATAAATCCTCCAATCTCTCTGGTACACCAGTGCGAGACAACTCATCCTTAATATCTTCACTGAGCCCAATTCTAAACTGATGTCTTAATGATGTCTCATTCCATTTGGACTCAATGGCGTATATTTTAAACTGTGAAATATAATCTTCCACAGGGTGTCTGCCTTGTCTCAAGGCCCTCAGTGAAGTCTCAGCGGATTCCTGTTTGAAAGGATCATCATACAGCTAAGGATTGCTACACGTCTGTCTAAATACTAGATCTGACACAACCCAGATCACCATATATTGCACTAATGATTCATGGTATTTGTGCTGTTAGTCTGGCACAACCCAGATTAAATATTGCTTTAAAAGTTTTTAGTATAGCAGTTATGGTGGCGTGTGAACTTAAACAATAAGGTATTATATCTGGCAATTAAAAAAATCAGAGCGTGAAACACGCTCTAGTTGCTCCCCTGACGCGTTTTGCCCCTCCGGGCTTTTTCAAAGGCAGCGAGCCGCCGAGGTTTGGGGGATATATACCCTACGTGATGCGGAAGTCCCGCCTCTTTGTCATCTCTGATTCGTTTGCGATTCAATCAATTGGCGACAGACAGCCAATCATATTCGTGTGTGTGGGCGGATTGCATAGTAACGTCTATAGGCAACAATATACGCCTCCTCTCCTGTCAATTGAATGAGATTCTATGTAGCGATCAAGTATCCGTTTTTATACTGTTGAATTGTACACGTCGTCCATATGTTACAATATGACTCATCTGTCTCAGATCTCAATGGCCAATATCTGCTGTGACTAACTAAATACATGTAAGACCAGATGTATTGCAAATATATCAAACCAACTCAATTTGGATAGTATCAAGTATGTACTCAATCCCTTTGCTAACTATATATGCATCTAGAGCCTTGTGAAACTAGAATTTGCATTTCTATTGTGTATAAATAAATAAATATATTGCATTTTCCTTATTTGTTATTGCTTTGCATACAATGCGTTGAACAAAAATTACCTACAATGAATGGATTGGTGATCTTTCCATACTTTATATGTACTAAATATATGCACAGGGTGTTAGTACCCCTTCACTGAGTGTGTGTATAATCTGTTAAACAAGTGTAGGTTTAAATGGTTACTCTGTGAGATGTGAATGTGAGTGGTGTACTGCATAAAAAATATATCAAATACCCAATATTGTGTATATATTAATTAAAAGGGTGGGGAGGCGAATAGAAAAACTGGGACGAAAAAGATAGAAATGTATTATTCATAGATTCCCTGTACATGAAGATTTTTCTGACGGACGTCAGAAAATCCAAACTTCATGATCTTGCTTGTCTCTCCAGTCTGCTATTCGTCCATCTGTTGCTCAATGAATGGAGGAGATTGGACTGATGGTTGCCTCCATGGAAATCATTCCTTTTGCTTGGTTCCATCTGAGACCTCTGCAGCTATGCATGCTCAGTCAATGGAACGGGGACCACATGGTGGGTTTCACAGGACCATCTGTCTCGGGCCCATACTTCCTGAGGCCTTCCTGGATAACTGTGACCACGGAGGCCAGCCTGTTAGGCTGGGGAACAGTTTAGGGTTTCTTAAAGACACAGGGTCTGTGGACTCCAGAGGAGTCGTCTCTTCCAATAAACATCTTGGGGTTGAGAGCAATTTTCTATGCTTTAATAGCTTGGCCTCAACTAGCTTTGGTCCGATATATCAGATTTCAGTCGGACAACATCACCTCGGTGGCCTACATCAATCACCAGGGAGTTACTCGGAGTTCCTTGGCAATGGAGGTGTCTCACATTCTCCAGTGGGCGGAGTCTCACAATTGCCATCTCTCTGCCATTCACATACCAGGGGTGGACAACTGAGAGGCAGATTTTTTAAGCAGGAAGACTTTTCATCCTGAAGAATGGGCTCCCCACCCAGAGTTTTTCACAATGATAACTCTCATGTGGGGGCTTCCGGAGTTGGATCTGATGGCGTCTCATCAAAACGCCAAGCTTCCAAAGTAAAGGTCAAGAGATCCTCAAGCCGTTCTGGTAGATGCTCTAGCAGTTCCTTGGAGCTTCAATCTAGCATACCTGTTTCCTCTGTTTGCATTGTTTCCATGAGTAATTGCTCGCATCAGACAGAGAGCTTCTGTGATTCTAATAGCTCCATTACCTCACAGGATCTGGTTTGCCAATCTGGTGACGATGTCATCTCTTCCGCCATGGAGGTTACCTTTCAGGAAGGACCTTCTACTTCAGGCTCCCTTTCTTCATCCAAATCTGGTTTCTCTGAAACTGACTGGCTTCTCTGAGAAAGTTATAGATACTATGCTTCAGGCTCGTAAACCAGTTACTCTCAGAATTTACCATATGGTATGGTGTAAATACCTTCATTGGTGTGATTCAAAAGGTTTTTCTTGGAACAAAGTAAGGGTTCCTCGAATTTTGGCTTTTCTTCAGGAGGGCCTGGAGATGGGTTTGTCAGTCTGTATTTTGAAGGGTCAGATTTCTGCTCTGTCTTTTCTTCTGCATAAACGTCTGGCAGTTCTGCCAGATGTCCAGTCCGTTGTTTAGGCCTTGGTCAGAATCAGGCCTGTGTTTAAATCTGTTGTTAACCTTGTTCTTAGAGTTTTGCAGCAGACTCCGTTTGAGCCAATGCATTCTGTTAATATCAAATGACTATCTTGGAAGGTTTTGTTTCTTCTTGCTATTTCTTCTATTTGTAAGGGAAGTGATACTTAACAGCTCTGCTGAGGTGCTCTTTGCCTCCTCCTGTTGGCCAGGAATGAATATCCCACTAGTAATTAGAATGTTTCGTGGACTCTCTATGCCTGGAAAGAAAGAAATTTATCAGGTAAGCATAAATTTTGTTTTTGATGACATAGCACACAATTATATCCTATAATCTGCTACTTTTACAGTTTCTTGTCAGTCTGACAATGTTTTTAATATCAGGGCCTTAGACTGAATTTCAAATGAGTAGTAGGACAGCCATCAGCCAATCACAAAATGCAAATACGTATTTAATGAGAATTCTTGCACATGCTCAGTAGAAGCTAGTGCATCTGTTACCCACATACATTCCTTAACTTCAGAACAGCTCAATCTACTTATGCAAATAAGAGCTGACAGCTTACACCAGAGCCAATATGTATGTGTACATTTATATGTGTGTCTATGTATGTGTGGTTGTACGTATGTGTGTGTGTGTCGTTTTGTGCCTATGCAGTATCCCACAGAAGTGAATACATTCCTCACATTTTTGTAAATATTTTATTATATCTTTTCATGTGACAACACTGAAGAAATTACACTTTGCTACAATGTAAAGTAGTGAGTGTACAGCCCGTATAACAGTGTAAATTTGCTGTCCCCTCAAAATAGCTCAACACACAGCCATTAATGTCTAAACCATTGGCAACAAAAGTAAGTACACCCCTAAGTGGAAATGTCAAAATTGGGCCCAATTAGCCATTTTCCCTCCCCGGTGTCATGTGACTCGTTAGTGTTACAAGGTCTCAGGTGTGAATGGGGAGCAGTTGTGTTAAATTTGGTGTTATCGCTCTCACACGCTCTCATACTGGTCACTGGAAGTTCAACATGGCACCTCATGGCAAAGAACTCTCTGAGGATCTGAAAGAAAGAATTGTTGCTCTACATAAAGATGGCCTAGGCTATAAGAAGACTGCCAAGACCCTGAAACTGAGCTGCAGCATGGTGGGCAAGACCATACAGTGGTTTCACAGGACAGGTTCCATTCAGAACTGGCCTCACCATGGACGATAAAAGAAGTTGAGTGCATGTGCTCAGCGTCATATCCAGAGGTTGTCTTTGGGAAATAGACCTATGAGTGCTGCCAGCATTGCTGCAGAGGTTGAAGGGGTCAGTCTGTCAGTGCTCAGCCCATACGCCGCACACTGCATCAAATTGGTCTGCATGGCTGTTGTCCCAAAAGAAGATGCGCAAGAAAGCCCGCAAACAGTTTGCTGAAGACAAGCAGACTAAGGACATAGATTACTGGAACTATGTCCTGTGGTCTGATGAGACCAAGATAAACTTATTTGGTTCAGATGGTGTCAAGCGTGTGTGGCGGCAACCAGGTGAGGAGTACAAAGATAAGTGTGTCTTGCCTACAGTCAAACATGGTGGTGGGAGTGTCATAGTCTGGGCCTGCATGAGTGCTGCCGGCACTGGGGAAATACAGTTCATTGAGGGAAATATGAATGCCAACATGTACTGTGACATACTGAAGCAGAGCATGATCCCCTCCCTTTGGAGACTGGACCACAGGGCAGTATTCCAACATGATAACAACCCGAAACACACCTCCAAGATTGACCACTGCCTTGCTAAAGAAGCTGATGGTAAGCCAAGCAAGACTGGCCAAGCATGTCTCCAGACCTAAACCCTATTGAACATCGGTGGGGTATCCTCAAACGGAAGGTGGGGGAGCGCAAGGTCTCTAACATCCACCAGCTCTGTGATGTCATCATGGAGGAGTGGAAGAGGACTCCAGTGGCAACCTGTGAAGCTCTGGTGAACTCCATGCCCAAGAGGGTTAAGGCAGTAGTGGAAAATAATGGTGGCCACACAAAATATTGACACTTTGGACATTAATGGCTGTGTGTTGAGTTATTTTGAGGAGACAGCAAATTTACACTGTTATACAGGCTGTACACTCACTACTTTACATTGCAGTAAAGTGTAATGTCTTCAGTGTTGTCACATGAAAAGATATAATAAAATATTTACAAAAATGTGAGGGGTGTACTCACTTTTGTGGGACACTGTATGTGTGTGACTGTGTATGCCTATAAGTTAATGTGTGTGTGTGTTTGTATATGTTTGTATATGTATGACTGTGTATGTATGTGTGTGGAATATGTGTGTTTTTAATGTATACTTATTTGTGATTAGGTATGTGTGCAAATATGAGTAATAGAGAAGTCCATGATGACTAACTCCTGGTAGGGGGCGCTATTTGGTCAAATACAAAAGGTATAAATTGAACTAAAACAATGATATATTCAAATATACATATGTAATATACAACCCGAAAAAAATAAAATGTTTAGTTATATGAGAAATACTGATACCAAAATGTTAACAAACATAGGTCTCTATATGTAACTGTCCATTTATAGCAGATGGTCCAACTGATAGTTAGTTGATGAAACTGTTGCTCCATGGTATCAGTGGCAGGGATGAGGAAAAAAGGCTGCACTGTCCTCACATAAAGATGTCAAGAAATCTGGAAGATTGAAGAAAACAAGAGAGGCGCCTGTGTGTACCGATAATAGAACACAATAATCGCAGACAGTAAACCCTAGTCAGGGTACTCACATTTGTGAAGAGCACTCAGACAATGCTAATAGGCACAGGCGGGATATTTGACAGCAACCCAGCTCACTGATCAGCCTGAATGCAAGAACATGGTAACATCAAATCTAGGGAAAAGGAGACAGACACTCAACAATCCGGTTGCAGGAACACTGGAACACAGGTCCCCAGGGTTCCTGTGTTCCAGTGCTCCTGCCACCGGTTTGTTCAGTGAGCTGGATTGCTGTCAAATATCCAGCCTGCATCTGATAGCACTGTCTGAGTGCTCTTCACAAATGTGAGTACCATGATTAGGGTTTTTATACTGATACCACCTTGTTATATTACTGGTACACACAGGCGCCTTGTCTGTCTCCTTTTCCCTAGATTTGATGTTACCATGTTCCTGCATTCATGCTGATCAGTGAGCTGGGTTGCTTTCAAATATCCAGCCTGTGCCTATTAGCACTGTCTGAGTGCTCTTCAGAAATGTGAGTACCCTGACTAGGGTTTATTGTCTGCGATTATTGTGTTCTATTATCAGTACACACAGGCACCTCTCTTGTTTTCTTCAATCTTCCAGATGTGTGCAAATATGTGGGTTTGTATGTACAGTGGCGTAGGATGGGTTGTCAGCGCCCAGGGCAAGGCAAGTATTGCGCCCCCTAACCCATTAGCACTGATTGAGTCTCTTCCACCAGTACAGTAGGTATTGACTATAGTACCTCACTGTACCACCTCACTATAGTACCTCACTGTACCACCTCTGTATTGTACCTCACTGCACCACCTCACTATTATACCCCCAGCCCCCCCTAACTCAGAATTCCTCAGTGCTCTGATTATGAAATAGTTGAAAATGTTATCACAAAAAGTATGTGAGAAAAAAAAATACACATTAAATAAAAAAGATGAACCTTGCATGTACAAAATATATATTACCATCTTATAGCTATAAAGTATGGGAGTCTGCACAATATAAAGTATGGAAGTCTGCACAATATACAGTATGGGAGTCTGCACAATATAGAGTATGGGAATCTGCACAATATAGAGTTTGGGAGTCTGCACAATATAGAGTATATGATTATGAAATAGTTGAAAATGTTATCACAAAAAGTATATGAGAAACAAAATACACATTTAAATAAAAAAGATGAACCTTGCATGTATAAATATATATTACCATCTTATAGCTATAAAGTATGGGAGTCTGCACAATATAAAGTATGGGAGTCTGCACAATATAGAGTATGGGAGTCTGTACAATATATATAGAGTATGGGAGTCTGCACAATATAAAGTTTGGGAATCTGCACAATATAACATTTGGGAGTCTGCACAATATAGAGTTTGGGAGTCTGCACAATATAGAGTTTGGGAGTCTGCACAATATAGAGTATAGGAGTCTGCACAATATAGAGTTTGGGAGTCTGCACAATATAGAGTTTGGGAGTCTGCACAATATAGAGTTTGGGGGTCTGTACAATATAGAGTTTAGGGGTCTGTACAATATAAAGTTTGGAGTCTGCACAATATAGAGTTTGGGAGTCTGCACAATATTTAGTTTGGGAGTCTACACAATATAAAGTATGGAAGTCTGCACAATAGAAAGTTTGGGAGTCTGCACAATATAAACTATGGGAGTCTGCACAACTCACCTATATCAGGTCTGCTGCTATGTCTCACACTGCACTAGAGCTAAGGAAGGGGGAAAAAAGTCTAGAGAGGAACGCAGTTACTACAGTATTTACATTGATCTATAACGGAACAGTGACACCTAGAAGTAGAAATGAAAAGTGCAGGCACAAACCACCAAGATGATCACTTCCTCCCAGTGCTGCATGTGAGATACTCAGTGAGAGCGGTGGTGGAGACTGGAGAGCACATCTAATGATAAGGAGATGGCTCTTAAATTTTGCGTCCCTAAGAATTATGCCCCCGGGGCAACCACCCCTGTAGCCCCCCCACGCTATGCTACTGTGTATGTATATGTGTAAATATGTATCTGTTTGTGCAAATCTATGTGTGCATGTTTTCCTTTGTGTGCCTGTGTTTGCATGTGTGTATATTTGTCTGTGTATGTATAATAGCCATAAATGTTTATGTGGCCCTTAAGGCATCTAAAAGATTAATTTATGGCCCCCGTGTGTAAAGTAATTGCTTATAACTGTTATAAATAGTTGGTAATACTGCTGCCATAGAATACTACAGACAAACGTGGACACTCTTAAGCTACTGTCAGCCTATATAGCTTTACTCTTTTACAAAGGATACCAAAGAGCAAATCAAATGTTATAATAGAATTCAATTGAAAATTTGTTTCAAATTGCATGCTCTGGGGCCGCATTATCAAGCTCCGAATGGCTCGCCGGAAACAAGTTTCAGGCTCATCTGAAACAGCAGTTATAAAGCAGCAGTCTAAATACCACGGCTCCATAACTTGTCCGCATGCTTTGAGGCTGCGGACATCAAGCCGTCTGATCCTATACGATCAGGCTGATTGACACCCCCTGCTAGAAGCCAATTGGCCGCAAATCTGCAGGGGGCAGCATTGCACAAGCAGTTCACAAGAACTGCTTGTGCAATGATAAATGTGGACATGATAAGCTACATGTGGCGGACATGATAAGCTACATTGTATCATGTCCGCTCGCACTTTCGTAAATCGGCCCCTCTGACTTAATCATGAATGTTTAATTTAGACTTTACTGTCCCTTAAAGTATAACTCATCAGGTGAAAGTAAACTGTATATTTCTTTATTTAAATCTGCAAAAGTAAATATAAGAGTAATGAATCCTCATGTATTTCAAATAAACGTTTATACATATGAAGCCCACGTTTACATAGTTACCAATATTCAGCAAAACTGTCAAACCCACACTCCTAGGTATGTGTATATTCAGTGGCGCTGTGTCCCCAAGGGAGTCCAGCTGGAACGTCTGCCTTTATTTACTCTCCGGTTCTTTCAATGAATTCCACCTCAAAAAAATAACAACATAGTAAAATAACATATTCACTAGACAAGGCACTAAATAGAAAGTACTCACGGAATAGAGGTGTAAATCAGCTTTTTTTTATTGGAGTTAATACCAGGAAACTCTTTCACAGCTTGTTGAATTTATTTAACATTATATAAAAGCTCCACACTCCTTACCTGTGTGTCTTTCACAAAGAGTAGATCACAATTGAAGGCTGCATGCGCAAAGCATAATTTATATATTTATATATGGTATTCGTGTTAAAGAGACAGTCAAGTCCAAAAAAAACTTTCATGAATGTAATTTTAAACAACTTTCCAATTTACTTTTATCACCAAATTTTTCTTTGTTTTCTTGGTATTCTTGGTTGAAAGCTAAACCTAGAAGGTTCATATGCTAATTTCTTAGACCTTGTAGACTGCCTCTAATCTGAATGCATTTTGACCACTAGAGAGCATTAGTTCATGTGTTTCATATAGAGAACATTGAGCTCATGCACGTGAAGTTACCCTGGAGTGAGCACTGATTGGCTAAAATGCAAGTCTGTCAGAAGAACTGAAATAAGGGGGCAGTTTGCAGAAGCATAGATACAAGGTAATCACAGAGGTAAAAAGTGTATTTCTATAACAGTGTTGGTTATGCAAAACTGGGGAATGGGTAATAAAGGGATTATCTTTCTTTTTAAACAGTAAAAATTTGGGGTTGACTGTCCCTTTAATGGCACTTTTTCTTAAAATAAAACTACAGACAGTGTTACATGTAAAACTTGATTATGGTTACTACCTGCTGATTTTTTTGCTAAAACGGAACACTGAAGTAACTAGATGGTGCCTTAAATGGAAGCTGATGAGAGATTTTGGGAAACACTGATTTTTACACGTGTCCTTAGCCACTAAAGGTATCACTGTTTTTTCCTCAAAATATTTTTTTAACACAGTGGCCCCGACAGTGCGGATCAGGTCCGCCAGACCTTGCTGAATACGGCGAGCAATACGCTCGCCGTATTCAGCATTGCACCAGCAGCTCACAAGAGCTGCTGGTGCAACGCCGCCCCCCTGCAGACTCGCGGCCAATGGGCAGCCAGCAGGGGGTGTCAATCAACCCGATCGTACTCGATCGGGTTGATTTCCGGCGATGTCTGTCCGCCTGCTCAGAGCAGGCGGACAGGTTATGGAGCAGCGGTCTTTGTGACCGCTTCTTCATAACTGCTGTTTCTGGCGAGCCTGCAGGTTCACCAGAAACTCGGGGCATCAAGCTCCATTCGGAGCTTGATAGATAGGCCCCAGTACCTCTCTTTTCTCTGCAAATAGTTATACTGGTATGGAGGTATATATATATATATATATTAAAGGGACATGATTCCCAAATGTTGAAGCACATAAAATTGATGCAGCATACCTGTAAAAAACTGACTAGAAAATATCAACTGAATATCTTTATGTAAAAAACGAACATATTTGACCTCAAATGTCCTAAGTATTCACACCCCACTATAAAGTGACTTTAAGCAGCCAGCTAGGATGCGAGTCCCAGGACTTGCTAGGGAGTGTGCATGTGTCATGTGCAGGCACAGTCATGTTATTTTCCTATTCAGTTTAAGTAAGTTCTATGAAATCTCATGAGATCACAGCAAAGGCAAAGCATTACCTCAGCAATGCTGATTGGCTATTTTGTTTTTTTTCCAACTTGCAGCTAGACAGCAGCTGAAGTATAACTGTTAACAGAGCACTTACTCTGGTGAGCTGAAGATATTTTGAGGTAAAATATCTTCCTTTTTTTACATAGCGATGCTCAGGTGATATTTTTTTATCAGCTTTTTACTGTTAAGCTGTATCACTTTCAAGTGATTTAGCATGTGAGTAGTATGTCCCTTTGATAGACATAGAGCACATACATGTATACAGAAACAAGCTTGTTTCCTTTTTATTTATATTATAGATCAAAGTAAATGTTAGAAGACATGAGGCCGGGGGGGCCGGAGCCAGCCACAGAAGCGTCCGGGCTTGTTTTGAAGGAGCTCCTTCTTGACGAGAAGTGCAAAAATAATCACACCTTTTATTAATAACAAAGAAATAATAAAATGTCCATAAGTCAAATAACATGCCAGGAGTCAAAGCCAGAGCTTGTAGCCGAGTCAGGAGCCAAAGTGAGTAGTCAGATGAGCCGAGTCAGGAACCAGGAGGGATGTCAGACAGCCAGGTAATACACAGGAACAGGAACTCACAAACAGGTCTGAGACAAGGCAAGGGCAAAGCATACTGAACAGAGGCCCTTTAAATAATAAGTGATAACATCACAATACTGAGACTGCAACCTGTCTCACACGGATGATGTACACCAGTCTGGCCTAAGAGGGCGTGCAGGAAATGAGCAGCATCAAACACTCTGCACCAGATTCAGAGGTAAGAGGTAAGTAAAATGGCTGCCAGCAGCACATGGCAAACAAAGCAGGGAAAAAACCCTGACAGTACCCTTAATCTAGGGCAAAAGACACATTTAATTTCCTAGACATCAACAGGAGGTGCTGAGACCGATTTGAAGACGCGCAACTGACTAGCATTGATTATTATTGCCATGTGCAATGTCGCTAGTGAGCAAGCTAAGATGGCTATGTGCTGAGCAGACCGAGTGGATCGACCGTTGGGAACATCAGTCCTTGTAACTCATTGACGACCACTTTGGTAGTCTGCTACAGCAATTGATGGGAGTGTTTTCAAATCTACCAAGACAAGTCACAGGCCGCCATTTAGGCCGACCCACACTTGCCTAAGTCACCCACTGCACACATGGATTTGACAAGACCGCAGAGAGCGGCGAAGACACAGTTAGTGGGATTGCATCAATGAGCCCAGCAACCGGGGATCTAAAAGTGGACACCCTCACATCTGGGTTCAGAAGTCGCCCTGCTCTTCACACACAGGCTGGAATTCTGTATAGTACCAGGAAGTCATTAAGGTACTTCCCCCAACTGGGCTCATCTGCTCAGCACTCTATTTACGCTGAACCTCAAATACCCATCCTGTTCGGTGGAGCTGACTTTGAAGCTCGTACTGCCTCTGGAAAGTGGGAGTAGGTTAAAGATCTGGATGAGGATAGTAAAACCTGGCTGCACCTAGCAGCTGACAAGATATTATGATTAAAACACTATAAGCAGCAAATAACTTGACTCTCAGCTCCTTTAATAGACTGGTCCAATAAGGCTACTCCATATCCCTCAAGCAACGCACAGTATTCCTCTTTAAGAAGATCCTAATATTTGACAGGTAGGAACTTACTTTGTTAAGCTGATATGCTACTATGCCCATGGGACATAGACACTAGACCACTAAGAAGAAGCTAATATTGTGTGTGGACACTTGAAGGTTATTGATTGTTTATGATTGCATTGAGGAATAACCTGTGTTAATATTTTAAATCCATAGAGTATTCTGTTTAATAGATTGAGCCCCAGAGCAGGAGTAATCTACAGATATATATTATTTGAACCGATATGGAACTGATATCTCCTACTTGGATAGGTTTTCACTGTAGTGCACTCTATTGTTATTGAGAATGCCATATAGATTTCATTACTCTAGGTGTGAAGTACTATATGGAAAGTAATAGGCCCTGAGCTCTCAATGAGAATATTAAGAGGAGGTTACTTGTTAATGACTTTATCTTTATGAGTGTGTAGCTGAGCTTCTAACACTCTAGATTTGGGGTTATTTTGCCTTCCTCATTTAGATAATGATCGGTTTAAATGTTTTGTATAATATAAAGCTGTATGTGAGATGGTATGAAGAGAATACACTTACAATCCTATGTCATGAACCTATAATACTTATAGCTCTCACTTTCTATAGCTACCTATCTTGTTCCTTTTCTTTAAATATTGATTGAGTTAAATGTTTTATATAACTTGATGTTGGATGTGAGACTGTATACAAATAATACATTTACAATCCTATATAATACCTATAGCTCCCACTTTCTATAGTTACTATGCATGTAATTTTCCTGTTAGCTACACCCGCTGGTATGTATGTATGTATGAATGTATTGGGTACTTGTAAAGCGCGGCTAATCACCCGTAAGGGTCTCAAGGCGCTGCTCATTTTATCAAACTCGGAAGGATGAAAGGCTGAGTGGACCTCACCGGGGATCGAACCTGCAACCCTTGAGTTGCTACAGAGCTCAGCCACAGTGCATGCTGACCTATCTGTCTGCCTGGTAATAATTTGGGACATGATATAAATCATATGTTTGTTTATTATGCATTGTATACGTCTATTGCGATAGGAGGGATAGTAGACTTGTCCTAGCTAAGTATTAGATCTTATACCCTATTAGCTATATAATGCCTATACTTAATGTTATACTGTTGTGTGAGGTTCCTCTCTAGCTATCTGCAGCCGGGTCGGCAAGAGTGGTCCTATTATATTCCAATTCAGACACTGATACTGCATCTTTATGTATTTAAATTAGACATTTAATCTTACAGGTATTGTGGCTTTAGTCTTTAGGTTCATCATGCTTAGCTAACATACGCCTAGATTTGGAGTTCTGCGTTAGCCGTCAAAACCAGCGTTAGAGGCTCCTAACGCTGGTTTTTACCGCCCGCTGGTATTTAGAGTCAGTCAGGAAAGGGTCTAACGCTCACTTTCCAGCCGCGACTTTTCCATTCCGCAGATCCCCTTACGCCATTTGCGTATCCTATCTTTTCAATGGGATCTTTCTAACGCCGGTATTTAGAGTCTTGGCTGAAGTGAGCGTTAGAACTCTAACGACAAAACTCCAGCCGCAGAAAAAAGCCAGGAGTTAAGAGCTTTCCGGGCTAACGCCGGTTCATAAAGCTCTTAACTACTGTGCTCTAAAGTACACTAACACCCATAAACTACCTATGTACCCCTAAACCGAGGCCCCCCCACATCGCCGCCACTCTAATAAAATTTTTTAACCCCTAATCTGCCGACCGCACACCACCACAACCTACATTATACCTATGTACCCCTAATCTGCTGCCCCTAACACCGCCGACCCCTATATTATATTTATTAACCCCTAATCTGCCACCCCCAACGTCGCCGCTACCTACCTACAATAATTAACCCCTAATCTGCCGACCGGACCTCACCGCTACTATAATAAAGTTATTAACCCCTAATCCGCCTCACTGCCGCCTCAATAACCCTATAATAAATAGTCAAAAAACAAGAGTCTGGACTAAGTCTAACCCTCTTAGCCTCTCTAAATAAGACTGATATCTCCCTACTCAGTCCACTAAAGAAAACAAAAACTTGGGTGTAAGAGAGGCGCTGTGTAAACAGCTGAGAGAACCAACAATAGCTAAAAGAGTTTAAATAAAAATATCTCAATATGTATAATACAATGTATCGTAAAATTAGATATATATCAATATGTATAATAAAAAACAAACATAGAAAGGAATAATATAAGCTAGTTTAATAAAAAGCAATAATAAATAACAATAGTAAGTTGTGGCCACAACTAAATAAAATGATGAAGAAAAATTAGCAGCATAGATTTACAATTCACAATTCAAACGCTATTAATTAACTATGACGGTTCAGCGATGTAATATCACTTAGATAAGGTGCAATACTAAGCCTCCTGTAAGTAAATAAAACTGAAATAATTGGCTTGTAATTTCTCCGATAATGTCCGTATGTGATTTAAAACTGGTGAGTTAGGGTATCCTTTGTGAATGAAATAGTCCCGTTGAAAGTGTGTAGGCAAATTCCTATTGCGTGTACTGAGTTGAGCTTCGTGAGTTGAAGTGAGTGAGAGACAGGGCAATCAGCTGTTTTGCCGTACTGTGTTAAAGTGCAAGTGATAGATAGTTCTTTGTTAAGTGAACTGGTAGATACGTGAATTTCTTTGAATTAGCTTCTTTGCAAAAAAGTGACAAGTTTTCTTATTTAAGAATATTTTATCAATGTGATAGTTATAAAATGTTCAATGTGAATCTTCAGCTGTATGACAGGCTTATTAGCTGCGCTCCCCGGCCAGCGTATGTGTGTAAATGCGTGGCGGAAGTACTCACAGCTGCTTCACTGTCTTGTAACAGCACTGAATCCTTTCTAGTTGCCGTTCGGCTGTTCCGTTGAAAGAATGGACAATGGTCTCCTTGATCTTCCTGGATCCTCCTGGATCTTTCCTGGGTACTATCGAGTGCCCTGTCTCTCACTCACTTCAACTCACGAAGCTCAACTCAGTACACGCAATAGGAATTTGCCTACACACTTTCAACGGGACTATTTCATTCACAAAGGATACCCTAACTCACCAGTTTTAAATCACATACGGACATTATCAGAGAAATTACAAGCCAATTATTTCAGTTTTATTTACTTACAGGAGGCTTAGTATTGCACCTTATCTAAGTGATATTACATCGCTGAACCGTCATAGTTAATTAATAGCGTTTGAATTGTGAATTGTAAATCTATGCTGCTAATTTTTCTTCATCATTTTATTTAGTTGTGGCCACAACTTACTATTGTTATTTATTATTGCTTTTTATTAAACTAGCTTATATTATCCCTTTCTATGTTTGTTTTTTATTATACATATTGATATATATCTAATTTTACGATACATTGTATTATACATATTGAGATATTTTTATTTAAACTCTTTTAGCTATTGTTGGTTCTCTCAGCTGTTTACACAGCGCCTCTCTTACACCCAAGTTTTTGTTTCCTATAATAAATAGTATTAACCCCTAATCTGTCCTCCCTAACATCGCCGACACCTAACTTCAATTATTAACCCCTAATCTGCCGACCGGACCTCGCCGCTACTCTAATAAATGTATTAACCCCTAAAGCTAAGTCTAACCCTAACCCTAACACCCCCTAAGTTAAATATAATTTAAATCTAACGAAATAAATTAACTCTTATTAAATAAATTATTCCTATTTAAAGCTAAATACTTACCTGTAAAATAAACCCTAATATAGCTACAATATAAATTATAATTATATTGTAGCTATTTTAGGATTAATATTTATTTTACAGGCAACTTTGTATTTATTTTAACCAGGTACAATAGCTATTAAATAGTTAATAACTATTTAATAGTTATGTAGTTAAAATAATTACAACATTACCTGTAAAATAAATCCTAACCTAAGTTACAATTAAACCTAACACTACACTATCAATAAATTAATTAAATAAAATACCTACAATTATCTACAATTAAACCTAACACTACACTATCAATAAATTAATTAAATACAATACCTACAAATAAATACAATTAAATAAACTAACTAAAGTACAAAAAATAAAAAAGAACTAAGTTACAAAAAATAAAAAAATATTTACAAACATTAGAAAAATATTACAACAATTTTAAGCTAATTACACCTACTCTAAGCCCCCTAATAAAATAACAAAGCCCCCCAAAATAAAAAAATGCCCTACCCTATTCTAAAATTAAAATAGAAAAGCTCTTTTACCTTACCAGTCCTTAAAAGGGCCTTTTGCGGGGCATACCCCAAAGAAAACAGCTCTTTTGCCTGTAAAAATAAACACAATACCCCCCCCAACATTACAACCCACCACCCACATACCCCTAATCTAACCCAAACCCCCTTTAAATAAACCTAACACTAAGCCCCTGAAGATCTTCCTACCTTATCTTCACCACGCCGGGTATCACCGATCGGTCCAGGCTCCAATGTCTTGATCCAAGCCCAAGCGGGGGCTGAAGACGTCCATCCTCCGGCTGAAGTCTTGATCCAAGCCCAAGCAGGGGCTGAAGACGTCCATCCTCCGGCTGAAGTCTTGATCCAAGCGACGGCTGAAGAAGTCCATCATCGGGCAGAAGTCTTCATCCTATCCGGGCAGAAGAGGAGATCCGGACCGGTAGACATCTTCATCCAAGCGGCATCTTCTATCTTCTTCCATCCGATGACGAGCTGCTCCATCTTCAAGACCTCTAGCGCGGATCCATCCTCTTCTTCCGACGTCCTAAAACAGAATGAAGGTTCCTTTAAGGGACGTCATCCAAGATGGCGTCCCTCGAATTCCGATTGGCTGATAGGATTCTATCAGCCAATCGGAATTAAGGTAGAAAAATTCTGATTGGCTGATGGAATCAGCCAATCAGATTCAAGTTCAATCCGATTGGCTTTTCCAATCATTAGTGCTGGAGTAAGATATAACAGTTCAGTGTGAAGTGTAACTCTCAGTTTTAGACACTATTAGTTAGTTTGTCACAGAACGGTATACACATGTGCTGATAGTCTTGCGGTCAGTAGAGTAGCAGGGAAAAGCAAAGTTCAATGTTTATTTGTACAGCACAGCTTAAAGAAACTACAGCGCTTACCCCCAGTCACCGGATGGTGTGTAATAGAAGCAGAATTAGTTCTGAGATGTCCTTGCACTTAATCCGTGGGAGGTTGTTTGTAGAAGAGTTGCGCTGTGTTGCAGTGGAAGAGAGATTGAAGTCCGGTGTGTGAGAAACACTTCAGTGGCTCAGATGAGATAGAAACTCAGAGGGAGACGGCAGCAAACACACTGCAGTATGGATTAAGTCTCTGTTGTAGCGTGCACTTTCTGTAGGCAAAATGAGCATATGAACCGGCAGTAGAAAATAAGTAATCCCAAGGTAGTAGCTGATTCAGTAATTGGAAGAAAAGCAGACTGGTTTGTTGTCAGAAAAAACACACAGCAAGTGGAAAACAGACACGCTTCAGAGCTAGTCTAGAAACTTAATAATTAAGCACCTGTCTGCAGTCAGCTGATGCCTTAAGTACAGGTAAGGCTGAAGTCAGGTGAATGGAAATGGCATAGGTAAAACATGGAGCGGAATCCTTACATAAGGTGAATGGGAAAGGCATAGGTAAAACCTGAAGCGGAATCCTTACAGTTGTAATGTTGGGGGGGGGGGGTATTGTGTTTATTTTTACAGGCAAAAGAGCTGTTTTCTTTGGGGCATGCCCCGCAAAAGGCCCTTTTAAGGGCTGGTAAGTTAAAAGAGCTTTTCTATTTTAATTTTAGAATAGGGTAGGGCATTTTTTTTATTTTGGGGGGCTTTGTTATTTTATTAGGGGGCTTAGAGTAGGTGTAATTAGCTCCCCTTTGGCCGCAGAACTCCAAATCTAGCCGCAAGATCACATTAGTTTGAATACTCTCAAAAGGAAAATTTCTTAAACTCCAAATATTGGTATTGTCTAACATATCCCAGTCTATATTCCATATAGGTAATAATGCTCACATAGCATTTCCCAGCTCTCCCCATAGGATATGGGTACTTCTTTATCGCTTACCATATACAGATGGGACATAGACATTTACACTTTCTCTCTCTATATTTGTCGATCCAATAAGATACGGTATTTCTTTAAATAAGATACTGATCTGTCTATAGTGAGCAACAAGTCTCCTGTATTACTGTTGGCTCCGTTTCCCCCACCATAGCTTACCTAGTAAACTAGGGATAATATAACCCACAATTGTTCTATATCCCTAAATTTTTAAATGTAGGCTTAACCATAGTGGTATTTGATAATCCCTTCCCTTAAAATAAGAAATATAAGATTCACTAATTGAGACCCGAGAGCTGTCTCCTATAGTTTCCAATAGCCCTCTTTAGCTTACTATATTTCCTATAACAATGAGAGGTCCAAGAGGAGACTCATAGTCCATCTGGAGGGTGTATAGTTTGATAGGCATATCCTACATATTCTAATTTTATGAATGTCTTGCAACTATGTTTTTCTTATTTAAAGGGACATAATACTCATATGCTAAATCACTTGAAACTGATGCAGTATAACTGTAAAAAGCTGACAGGAAAATATCACCTGAGCATCTCTATGCAAAAAAGGAAGATATTTTACCTCACAATCTCCTCAGCTCAGCAGAGTAAGTTCTGTGTAAAAAGTTATACTCAGTTACTGCACAGCTGCAGGTAAAAAAAAAAAAAAAATGAAGAAATGAACAGCAGCCAATCAGTATCAACAGTGCTGAGGTCATGAACTCTTTTACTGTGATCTCATGAGATTTCACTTAACTCTCATGAGATTTCATTGTAAACTTTCTTACACTGAATAGGGAATAACATGAAGTGTGCACGAAAGCTCGCTCCTTCCGCTGTCCTGGGAGAGATATACTGATTTGTTGCTTAGAAGGCCTTTACAATGGGATGTGGCTACTGAGAAACATTTTTAGGTAAAATATCTTTCTTTTTTACATAGAGATGTTCAGATGATATTTTCTAGTCAGCTTTTTACAGCTATGCTGCATCACTTTCAAGTGCTTAAACATTTGGGTATTATGACCCTTTAAGTCTTTTTTATTGAATGTTTTGTAATGACTTCTTTGTATACTCTGAACTGACATTTCAGCTTTGTAGGCCTTAAAGTGAATCTCAATAAAAATGTAATAAAAAAAAAAGAAGACATGAGACCAATATAATTCCAAAGCTGAGATATAGCATAAGTACAGCTCTTTTTGGTCACATTTTAAAAATGAAATACAGTTAATATAAATCAGGTTTTTGCATATAGTATCTTACAATCACCTCTATTTTTTGTATGCATGTCTTTCTATTAGGGTAATAAATAAGTGTTTTGTGTATTGTGACACAATATCGCTGCCTTCTAATTCTTAAGATAAAACAGTGAGAACTTCTGGAAAAAAAGAGTACCACAGACCTAGTGGAGAGCTTTATTTTACTCTAATGGAATGCCCAGTTCAGCCCACTAGCAGAGGCATGGAAACTCATTTTACCATGATTAAAATAATACGGCTAGATTTAGAGTTTTGCGGCCAAAGGGGTGCGTTAGCTACACGTGTTTCCCCCCCCCCCCCCCGCACCTTTTAAATACCGCTGGTATTTAGAGTTCTCTGAAGGGCTGTGTTAGGCTCCAAAAAGGGAGCGTAGAGCATAATTTGCCGCCACTTCAACTCTCAATACCAGAGGTGCTTACGGACGCGCCCAGCTTCAAAAACGTGCTCGTGCACGATTCCCCCATAGGAAACAATGGGGAGTTTGAGCTGAAAAAAACCTAACACCTGCAAAAAAGCAGCGTTCCGCTCCTAACGCAGCCCCATTGTTTCCTATGGGGAAACACTTCCTAAGTCTGCACCTAACACCCTAACATGTACCCCGAGTCTAAACACCCCTAACCTTACACTTATTAACCTCTAATCTGCCGCCCCCGCTATCGCTGACCCCTGCAGTTTATTATTAACCCCTAATCTGCCGCTCCATACACCGCCGCAACCTACATTATAGCTATGTACCCCTAATCTGCTGCCCCTAACATCGCCGACCCCTATATTATATTTATTAACCCCTAATCTGCCCCCCCAACGTCGCCGCTACCTACCTACACTTATTAACCCCTAATCTGCCGACCGGACCTCGCCGCTACTCTAATAAATGTATTAACCCCTAAACCGCCTCACTCCCACCTCAAAAACCCTATAATAAATATTATTAACCCCTAATCTGCCCTCCCTAACATCGCCGACACCTAACTTCAAGTATTAACCCCTAATCTGCTGACCGGACCTCACCGCTACTCTAATAAATGTATTAACCCCTAAAGCTAAGTCTAACCCTAAACCTAACACCCCCCTAAATTAAATATAATTTAAATTTAACAAAATAAAATAAATCTTATTAAATAAATTAATCCTATTTAAAGCTAAATAATTACCTGTATAATAAACCCTAATATAGCTACAATATAACAAATAAATATATTGTATCTATTTTAGGATTTATATTTATTTTACAGGCAAATTTGTATTTATTTTAACTAGGTACAATAGCTATTAAATAGTTAATAACTATTTAATAGCTACCTAGTTAAAATAATTACAAAATTACCTGTAAAATAAATCCTAACCTAAGTTACAATTAAACCTAACACTACACTATCAATAAATTAATGAAATAAACTACCTACAATTATCTACAATTAAATCAACTAAACTAAATTACAAAAACAAACAAACACTAAATTACAAAAAATAAAAAAAGATTACAAGAATTTTAAACTAATTACACCTACTCTAAGCCTCCTAAAAAAATAACAAAGCCCCCCAAAATAAAAAAATGCCCTACCCTATTCTAAAATAAAAAGTAAACAGCTCTTTTACCTTACCAGCCCTTAAAAGGGCCTTTTGCGGGGCATGCCCCAAAGTAAACAGCTCTTTTGCATTTTAAAAAAACATACAATACCCCCCCCAACATTACAACCCACCACCCACATACCCCTAATCTAACCCAAACCCCCCTTAAATAAACCTAACACTAAGCCCCTGAAGATCTCCCTACCTTATCTTCACCACGCCGGGTATCACCGATCCGTCCAGAAGAGGGTCCGAAGTCTTCATCCTATCCGGCAAGAAGAGGTCCAGAAGAGGCTCCGAAGTCTTTATCCTATCCGGCAAGAAGAGGACATCCGGACCGGCAGACATCTTCATCCAGGCGGCGTCTTCTATCTTCATCCATCCGGCGCGGAGCGGGACCATCTTGAAGCAGCCGACGCGGATCCATCCTCTTCTTCCGGCGACTCCCGACGAATGAAGGTTCCTTTAAGGGACGTCATCCAAGATGGCGTCCCTCGAATTCCGATTGGCTGATAGGATTTAAGGTATTAAGGTAGGAAAAATCTGATTGGCTGATTGAATCAGCCAATCAGATTGAGCGATCGGAACAGCCAACAGAATGCTTGCTCAATCTGATTGGCTTATTGGATCAGCCAATCCGATTGAACTTGAATCTGATTGGCTGATTCAATCAGCCAATCAGATTTTTTCTACCTTAATTCTGATTGGCTGATAGAATCCTATCAGCCAATCGGAATTCGAGGGACGCCATCTTGGATGACGTCCCTTAAAGGAACCTTCATTCGTCGGGAGTCGCCGGAAGAAGAGGATGGATCCGCGTCGGCTGCTTCAAGATGTTCCCGCTCCGCGCCGGATGGATGAAGATAGAAGACGCCGCCTGGATGAAGATGTCTGCCGGTCCGGATGTCCTCTTCTTGCTGGATAGGATGAAGACTTCGGAGCCTCTTCTGGACCTCTTCTTGCCGGATAGGATGAAGACTTCGGACCCTCTTCTGGACGGATCGGTGATACCCGGCGTGGTGAAGATAAGGTAGGGAGATCTTCAGGGGCTTAGTGTTAGGTTTATTAAAGGGGGGTTTGGGTTAGATTAGAGGTATGTGGGTGGTGGGTTGTAATGTTGGGGGGGGTATTGTATGTTTTTTTTTAAATGCAAAAGAGCTGTTTACTTTGGGGCATGCCCCGCAAAAGGCCCTTTTAAGGGCTGGTAAGGCAAAAGAGCTGTTTACTTTTTATTTTAGAATAGGGTAGGGCATTTTGTTATTTTTTTAGGGGGCTTAGAGTAGGTGTAATTAGTTTAAAATTCATGTAATCTTTTTTTATTTTTTTGTAATTTAGTGTTTGTTTTTTTTTGTAATTTAGTTTAGTTGATTTAATTGTAGATAATTGTCTGTAGTTTATTTAATTAATTTATTGATAGTGTAGTGTTAGGTTTAATTGTAACTTAGGTTAGGATTTATTTTACAGAATATTTTGTAATTATTTTAACTAGGTAGCTATTAAATAGTTATTAACTATTTAATAGCTATTGTACCTAATTAAAATAAATACAAAGTTGCCTGTAAAATAAATATAAATCCTAAAATAGATACAATATAATTATTCATAATATTGTAGCTATATTAGGGTTTATTTTACAGGTATAGGATTAATTTATTTAATAAGATTTATTTTATTTTGTTAGATTTAAATTATATTTAACTTAGGGGGGTTTTAGGGTTAGGGTTAGACTTAGCTTTAGGGGTTAATACATTTATTAGAGTAGCGTTGAGGTCTGGTCGGCAGATTAGCGGTTAATACTTGAAGTTAGGTGTCGGCGATGTTAGGGAGGACAGATTAGGGGTTAATACTATTTATTATAGGGTTTTTGAGGCGGGAGTGAGGCGGTTTAGGGGTTAATACATTTATTATAGTTGCGGCGAGGTCCGGTCGGCAGATTAGGGGTTAATAAGTGTAGGTAAGGTAGCGGCGACGTTGGGGGGGCAGATTAGGGTTAATAAATATTATGTAGGTGTCGGCGATGTTAGGGGCAGCAGATTAGGGGTACATAGGGATAATGTAGGTTGCGGCGGTGTGCGGTCGGCAGATTAGGGGTTAAAAAATAAAATTATAGTGGCGCCAATGTGGGGGGGTCTCGGTTTAGGGGTACATAGGTAGTTTATGGGTGTTAGTGTACTTTAGAGCACAGTAGTTAAGAGCTTTATGAACCGGCGTTAGCCCAGAAAGCTCTTAACTCCTGACTTTTTTCTGCGGCTGGAGTCTTGTCGGTAGAGGGTCTAATGCTCACTTCAGCCAAGACTTTAAATACCAGCTTTAGAAAGATCCCATTGAAAAGATAGGATATGCAATTGGCGTAAGGGGATCTGCGGTATGGAAAAGTCGCGGCTGGAAAGTGAGCGTTAGACCCTTTCCTGACTCTAAATACCAGCGGGCAGCCAAAACCAGCGTTAGGACCCCTTAACGCTGGTTTGGACAGCTAACGCAGAACTCTAAATCTAGGCGATACACTTTGAATTCTGAAGATATAAGTGTAAATGTCACAGTTTTCTTTGCAAATGCAGTATAATTTTATTACACATTTCTACTTTGTGTTAAATAGTTCTTTTCTTGTGAAATTTCAAGACGAATGTATTAAATAAAATAAAAATTTTGCACAAAATTTAATTATAATTTTAATGAAGCATAATATTTTTACTTCAATACTTATTTAGTTTCATACAATATTTATTTAAATTTTTATTTTATGAACATATCTTTCACATACATGTAAAAGATATAAACACAAAGCGAAAACCCAACCTAAGGTAGTAAAATAATTGAATTGCTTGTAAGACACTTTTAAAACCACTCCTACACACAAGTTAGACTAGGGCACCATAAAGGCATGCTCCTCTCATATTATAAATAACTTGGGATATTGTTATTACCCTCTGATGTATCAGATAAAGTGAGGAGTGGTGCTAATATTCATTCAACATACAGGACAATTTTTTGAACGAGTTCAACAAATAGGAATACTCTATTAGCACTTTATGCCCAGTTTATTTTTCAAGCAGAGACTTGATAAATAAAATATAGCTTTTATTAACCAAAATATCTCAAGAAGTGAAAATAGAAGGAATAATAAATAGTAACAACAAATAAACTACTTTAAATATAGACTATAATGCTCAATGGTTAAAATAAGCAAGATGAGACTCATGACATGGAATCATTAAAACTAGTTTCAAAAGAAAGAAACAGTAATTCAAACCTAGAATCACATAAAATTATCACTGGACTCACGAAGATCAAATTGTACACAAACAAAGTTTTCACAAATCAGTGATATTTTTTTACTACCCGCACATCACTGGACTCCCAAAACATTGGGGAATAACGTAAGCACAACACTAGAAATAAGTTTTAGATTTAGAATAAAAAATAAACTTATTTGACACATAAAAATAGCATAATATTGAACCACATAATAAATAGCACAATATTAAACTCTGATAATATCGGAGATAAGAAAGAAATTATAAAATTGAGATAATATTTCAACATTCGAGAGTTACAACAATTTAACTCAATGACAATCACGCTGCACAATATCACATATATTTTTTTCACGTACAAATAGTTTTTTTCACACTGATGTTTAAAACCACTGCCATTTTACTTCCTCCCACTTTGCTTTCCCCTTCCCCTTTTGTCACTGAAAGTGAAGAACAAATTAATTTAGGATTCCAGTATTGATTAATCTTAACACCATAGTAAGACATTATTGTAACCAAACATAAGTCAGGAATGAACTTAGTGAAATTAGAACAACCAAAATCACTACTTCAGAAAACGATCCCCAATTGATATGGGGAGTTCAAATGTAAATTAGACATTTGCGGTTCGATTCGGTCCGAATCGAAATTCGGACAAATTTGTCGAATTCGGAGATTCGGATTGATTCAAATTTCCGAATCGCGGTAGTGCCGAATCTACCGAATAAATCCAAATCGATTCGAATTTATTCGGTAGATTCGGATGGATTCGGATGGCCCTGTATTACACTAGTATTGTACAGTATACTAGTGTAATACATAGCACATCCCACTTAACACTGACCGAAATTCCCGAAATTCCGAATCGATTCAAACCGAATCGAACCGAATTTCCCACGAATCAGAAATAATCTGAATGAATCAGAAACAAATTAATTCGATTTCTTCCGAATTCGAATCGATCCGAACCGAAATTCGAATCGGTCCGAATCGATCCGAACCGAATTTTCCGGCGCTGCACATATCTAATGTAAATGATCAAATAAACATTAGTTATTAGGAAACTATAATAGTTCTATTTTAAATAATTAATTCAAATTATAAGAACTATCACCATAGAAAAGATACAACACTGTATTCTCAAATAATGCCCCATACAAAATACAATATGTGGAGCACTTATGACTGATACAGGAGAAATAATAAGAACTAATAAGCGCAGAGTGTAATCACTAAACTCCTGAGTTACCTTAGGGTCCCTTTCAAAGGTTTGAAGAATCAACAAAAATAGTCAAATTAATCAGGAGCGCTAAAAAGCTAAAAGCGATTATCTGATGGTATTAATAAAGTGCCAAGTGTATGTGCAAAAAATTGTGAAAATATTAATAAAGTGCAGAAAAATTAAAATACTTCAAATAAGTGAGGTTTAATCGATAATTGTTTATCTGAAATGTATTATAAAGTGAATAAGTGTAGTCATAAAACCAGACAGGTATATGTCTATTAGCATATGCCTCTATGGATTACTCAAAAAATAAAATGAAATGATCCTCTGATCAAATATTTACAAAAATCAGTCTGTTATTCAAGACTGTGTATGGTGTTAGAAAGTGCTATAAGATAAAATTAGGCGAAGGAGAACAATCTCTTCATTGATTAATAAAATTATAAATATTAAATCTATAAACACAGATTCAAATACTTAAATAGTGTAATGTGGGATTTAAAACACAAATTATCTACAGTTAATAACTAAGTATTAACTGTAGATAATTAAACAGGAGTTTAAACCTTTACTCTTAATTTTTCAAGACTCATTATCCTCAGGCATGGTACCCCAGGATTGGCGTAAAGCTGATGTGGTGCCACTCTTCAAAAAGGGAAGCAGGGATGATCCAGGAAGCTATAGACCAGTTAGTCTGACATCAATAGTGGGGAAGATATTTGAAGGGATTATAAGGGATTATATTGATGAGCATATTTGTGTAAACAAGATTATGAGTTCTAATCAGCATGGCTTTAGGAGAAATAGATCATGTCAAACTAATCTAATTAGATTCTACGAGGAAGTAAGTAAAAATATAGATAAAGGAGAATCAGTTGATGTGATATACTTAGATTTTGCAAAGGCATTTGATACAGTGCCACATGAGAGATTAATGCACAAAATTAAGGGACTGGGAATAGCTGAAAATGTTAGCTCATGGATAAATAACTGGATAAAAGATAGGGAGCAACGAGTAGTAGTAAATGGATCATACTCAGATTGGACAAAGGTAATCAGTGGCGTCCCCCAGGGATCAGTACTGGGCCCTGTTCTTTTTAATATTTTTATAAATGACTTGGAGCAAGGATTAAATAGCGACATCTCTATTTTTGCAGATGATACTAAGTTAAGTAAGGTCATTAGGTCAGAGCAGGACGAACTCTCTTTACAAAGGGATTTGCTAAAATTAGAACTATGGGCAAGTGAATGGAAAATGAGATTTAATACGGAAAAATGTAAGGTTCTACATTTTGGAAGTAAAAATAAGCAGGCTACGTATTTTTTAAATGGGACAAGACTTAGCCAAACACAGGAGGAAAGGGATTTGGGAGTAGTAATAGATAACAAGCTAAAGATGAGTGCACAATGCAGGGCAGCGGCTTCAAAGGCTAATAAGATACTAGCATGTATTAAAAGAGGCATTGATTCAAGGGAGGAAAGCATAATTCTGTCATTATATAAAGCCCTGGTAAGACCTCACCTTGAGTTTGGAGTGCAGTTCTGGGGACCGATTGCTAAAAAAGATATTGCAGAACTAGAAAAAGTTCAGAGAAGGGCCACAAAGCTAATAAGGGGATTGGAGAAATTAACCTATGAGGAGAGGCTAGCCAAACTGGGTCTGTTCTCTTTAGAAAAAAGGCGCTTGAGAGGTGACATGATTACTTTATATAAATATATTCAAGGCCCATATACAGAGATGGCAGAAGCTCTTTTTATTCCAAGAAAATTGTTTCTGACAAGAGGTCATAATTTAAGGTTGGAGGAAAGGAGATTTAATCTCCTGCAACGGAAACGTTTTTTTCACTGTAAGAGCAATAAAATTGTGGAACTCCTTACCAAAGGAGGTAGTGAATGCCAATACCATAGATTCATTTAAAAATAGTCTGGATAAATTTCTGTATATAAACAAAATTCGTGGATATGATTGCTAGTATTAAATGGGTCACATTTTAATGGGGTTATTTAAGCTTAACTGGAGCTTTTTGTAAGTATTTTAGATTTGTATAGGTTGAACTCGATGGACTTCAGTCTTTTTTCAACCTTATCTACTATGTTACTATGTAAGTATCAGAACATTCGGATTGTATGTAATGGTGATGGTAATAAATGCACAATGAATAAGGAATTAGGCTCTGCTTAAAATTTAATCTGTTATAAACAAGTGCAAACAAATCTTATAATTGCTAAAAACGGACGTCTCCGTGTAACATCAAAGTTAAAATTAGGGTTGCCACCACATTTAAAAAGGAGAAATTGGCTTTATAGACAGAAAAATTCCGGATATCAAATTGAACAGTCTATATTATAAACGGGAAATCTTTTCTTACCCGTAATCAGTCCACGAAAACAGTTTGGAGGGGAGATTTTTCTGACTTACCCCCAAACAATTCAGCCGTCAGTCCTGTAGATATAAAAATTACCGCCGTAGCGGAGTGACGTCACTTTTTTATAGGCGCTGTCTGCAGAGTGCAATCTGATTGGTCCTTAGGTGGGCAGTGTCAGATTTTCTCACTGCCGTGATCCTTTTGAATGGAGTATCCGCTCTTAAGTGCCAACGAGCACGCAGGATACTGTTTAGATCATCCGTTGTAGGGGGACAACAGTCTTAGCGGTGTGTAGGTACTATAGTCTCACCTCACTTCAAAATAGAGCCGGTCTGATGCACACAGGTTCCAAATGTGCCGTAGATGTAGAATCTTTTATTTCAAAAGTGCTGGTGCCTCTATGGAAAGTGCTGGTGCTATTTCACGGATTGTGTTAACCAGACATTAACCAAGGCAGTATTTATGAAATAGAAAGTTTTTTTAAAAGCAGAATATCAATTCAAACAATGAATTGTAGCAACAAAGTTCAACAAAGTTCATAGGCAACTAACATCAACGCGTTTCTCCCTGTGCAGGGCTTTTTCAAGATGAAAGTGTTGCCAACAGTTGCACCTTTTTAAAGGTGTTCCTAATTTTCTATTGGTTCAATGAAATTAGTTAAGGTGGTTTAGGCAATTTCATAAGGTGGTATTGGCAAACCTCTATTTGGGCAACCTTACTAATAATTTATGTGCAAATACATATATAACAATTCCAAATGTAAAAGAATTTTCAGTATTTAGAAGTATATCAATTAAAACCTATATTATTAAAAATTCTTAAAAAGTACACAGATATCTAAATGAATTTATTAGATGTAGGATATTCATATCCAATAAAAGTTTGGATCTAAATTATAGAATATAAATGTAGCTCTATGACTAGGAGTGTTAATACATACATATAAATGAATACTTTTAGTAATATATAAAAATAGTAAATATAAATATAGAAATGAATTCATAAGCTTAAAACTTGTTGTTACTATTTAGGACAATGACTCATACAAGAGATTACAATATTTTAATATAAGAGTGAAGGAATAGTGACCAGAAACTATTAAAAATTAATAAAAATTAATAAAAAATTGATAAAAATTAATAAAAATTAGTAAAAGATCTAAAATGGGGTTAATCTAACAGAAATGGTGAAATATCAAGTTCTGAGTTCAGTCCATTTGGAAATAATGTCTCATATTTATAAATGAACTCTGCTTCTTTCAATTTAAGAAATTTTTCTATATTTCCACCTCTCCAATTTTGTTTGACATGTAATATTCCCCAATATTTAAGATCTGATGTTCTACCTTTATGTTTTAATTTAAAATGTTTATATAAATTGGTGTCATCAATTCCTTTTTCAATACACAGAAGGTGCTCCCTTATTCTATCTTTGACCATTCTTTTTGTCTCCCCAAAATAAATTAAATCACATGTGCATTTAAGGGCATATATAACTCCCTTGGTAGTGCATCTAATGCATTCTTTAATTTTAATTTCTTCTCCTGATTTTGGGACCTTTAGTGTACTTCTTTTATCACTATGTTTGCAGGCCTTACACGAATAGCATGGAAAGAAACCTGAAATTTTTTCTCCCTGTAGGTCTCTTTGTGTAAAGCTCCGTGTTTTCATGTTCGGTATACTAGGTGCCAAAATGGACTTAAAATTTTTGGTTTTCTTAAAAATCATTTTAGGTTTGGATGGGAGGGAATCTCCTATTATAGGATCTTCTTTAAGTATGGCCCAATGTTTATTGAGGATTTTTCTCATGAGGCCATGGTCTGCACTAAAATCTGTGATAAATGGGACATTAATTATTTCTTTATTCTCTTTGGTATCTTTTTGTTTATAAGTAAGTAGGGAATCTCTTTCTGTTTCTTTAGCTCTTTTTACAGCTTTATTTACAGTATCTTCATTATAACCTCTATCCTTGAACTTTTCTATTAATACCTCAATTTGATTCTCAAAGTCACACATTCTAGAACAGTTTTTCCTTATCCTTAAACTTTGTCCAACAGGGATATTGTCTTTCCACTGTTGCAAATGACAGCTGTTTGCGTGAACAAAGCTATTGGAGTCCACTTCTTTAAAGTGCGTTTTCGTTTGTATTGAATTATTAATAACCATAATTTCTAAATCTAAAAACACAATTTTTTCTTTGCTGTAATTAAAAGTGAAGTTCAGGCCACTGTCATTAGTGTTCATGTTTTTAAAGAGGCAAAGTAATTTTTCTTCTGTCCCCCTCCATAGAAGTAGAACATCATCGATGTACCGTCTATAGAGCACGAGGTCTGCACCACAGTCATGCATCTGGAAAAAGGACTCCTCCCAATTTCCAACAAAAAGATTGGCATAACTGGGTGCAAACCTCGTGCCCATAGCCGTACCCTCGATTTGTAAATAAAATTGTTTATCATGCATAAAATAATTATTTTTTAATATGAACTCTATACTTGTAAGTAAAAATTCTTTTTGTTCAGTCATCATATCAGGGTCAGTATCTAAATATTTACTGATAGCTTGTATTCCCTTTGCATGATCTATCACTGTGTAGAGTGATGTTATATCTCCCGTAACTAAAAGTGATAGATCATGCAAAGGGAATACAAGCTATCAGTAAATATTTAGATACTGACCCTGATATGATGACTGAACAAAAAGAATTTTTACTTACAAGTATAGAGTTCATATTAAAAAATAATTATTTCTTCTGTTAAGTGTGATCAGTCCACGGGTCATCATTACTTCTGGGATATTACTCCTCCCCAACAGGAAGTGCAAGAGGATTCACCCAGCAGAGCTGCATATAGCTCCTCCCCTCTACATCACTCCCAGTCATTCTCTTGCACCCAACGACTAGATAGGATGTGTGAGAGGACTATGGTGATTATACTTAGTTTTATATCTTCAATCAAAAGTTTGTTATTTTAAAATAGTACCGGAGTGTGTTATTATCTCTCTGGCAGAGTTTGAAGAAGAATCTACCAGAGTTTTTGTTATGATTTTAGCCGGAGTAGTTAAGATCATATTGCTGTTTCTCGGCCATCTGAGGAGAGGTAAACTTCAGTTCAGGGGACAGCGGGCAGATGAATCTGCATAGAGGTATGTAGCAGTTTTTATTTTCTGACAATGGAATTGATGAGAAAATCCTGCCATACCGATATAATGTCATGTATGTATACTTTACACTTCAGTATTCTGGGGAATGGTACTTCACTAGAATTACACTGTAAGAAATACATAAAGCTGTTTAATAACTAGAGATTATGTTTAACGTTTTTGCTGGAATGTAAAATCGTTTTCATTTGCTGAGGTACTGAGTGAATAAATGTTTGGGCACTATTTTTCCACTTGGCAGTTGCTTAATCTGTTTTCTGACAGTTTCTGTTCTCCCTCACTGCTGTGTGTGAGGGGGAGGGGCCGTTTTTTGGCGCTTTTACTACGCATCAAATATTTCAGTCAGCAACTCATTATATTCCCTGCATGATCCGGTTCATCTCTACAGAGCTCAGGGGTCTTCAAAACTTATTTTGAGGGAGGTAATTTCTCTCAGCAGAGCTGTGAGAATTATAGTTTGACTGAGATAAAAAACGTTTATTCTGTAATTTGTTTCCTGCTTTCAGAATTTGTTATCTTTGCTAATGGGATTAAACCTTTGCTAAAGTTGTGTTGTTTACAAGGATTGAGGCTATAACTGTTTCAATTTATTAATTTTCAACTGTCATAGATCTTCTGTGCTTCTTAAAGGCACAGTACGTTTTAATATTATTCTAATTGAATTGTATTTCCAAGTTGCAAGTTTATTTGCTAGTGTGTTAAACATGTCTGATTCAGAGGATGATACCTGTGTCATTTGTTGCAATGCCAAAGTGGAGCCCAATAGAAATTTATGTACTAACTGTATTGATGCTACTTTAAATAAAAATCAATCTGTACAAATTGAACAAATTTCACCAAACAACGAGGGGAGAGTTATGCCGACTAACTCGCCTCACGTGTCAGTACCTACATCTCCCGCTCAGAGGGAGGTGCGTGATATTGTAGCGCCGAGTACATCTGGGCGGCCATTACAAATCACATTACAGGATATGGCTACTGTTATGACTGAGGTTTTGGCTAAATTACCAGAACTAAGAGGTAAGCGTGATCACTCTGGGGTGAGAACAGAGTGCGCTGATAATATTAGGGCCATGTCAGACACTGCGTCACAGGTGGCAGAACATGAGGACGGAGAACTTCATTCTGTGGGTGACGGTTCTGATCCAAACAGACTGGATTCAGATATTTCAAATTTTAAATTTAAACTGGAAAACCTCCGTGTATTACTAGGGGAGGTGTTAGCGGCTCTGAATGATTGTAACACAGTTGCAATACCAGAGAAAATGTGTAGGTTGGATAAATATTTTGCGGTACCGACGAGTACTGAGGTTTTTCCTATACCTAAGAGACTTACTGAAATTGTTACTAAGGAGTGGGATAGACCCGGTGTGCCGTTCTCACCCCCTCCGATATTTAGAAAAATGTTTCCAATAGACGCCACCACAAGGGACTTATGGCAAACGGTCCCTAAGGTGGAGGGAGCAGTTTCTACCTTAGCTAAGCGTACCACTATCCCGGTGGAGGATAGCTGTGCTTTTTCAGATCCAATGGATAAAAAGTTAGAGGGTTACCTTAAGAAAATGTTTGTTCAACAAGGTTTTATATTGCAACCCCTTGCATGCATTGCGCCGATCACGGCTGCAGCGGCATTCTGGATTGAGTCTCTGGAAGAGAACATTAGTTCAGCTACTCTGGACGACATTACGGACAGGCTTAGAGTCCTTAAACTAGCTAATTCATTCATTTCGGAGGCCGTAGTACATCTTACTAAACTTACGGCGAAGAATTCAGGATTCGCCATTCAGGCACGCAGGGCGCTGTGGCTAAAATCCTGGTCAGCTGATGTTACTTCTAAGTCTAAATTGCTTAATATACCTTTCAAAGGGCAGACATTATTCGGGCCCGGGTTGAAAGAGATTATCGCTGACATTATAGGAGGTAAAGGCCATGCCCTGCCTCAGGACAAAGCCAAAGCCAAGACTAGACAGTCTAATTTTCGTTCCTTTCGTAATTTCAAAGCAGGAGCAGCATCAACTTCCTCTGCACCAAAACAGGAAGGAGCTGTTGCTCGCTACAGACAAGGCTGGAAACCTAACCAGTCCTGGAACAAGGGCAAGCAGACTAGGAAACCTGCTGCTGCCCCTAAAACAGCATGAATTGAGGGCCCCCGATCCGGGATCGGATCTAGTGGGGGGCAGACTTTCTCTCTTCGCCCAGGCTTGGGCAAGAGATGTTCAGGATCCCTGGGCACTAGAGATAATATCTCAGGGATACCTTCTGGACTTCAAATACTCTCCTCCAAGAGAGAGATTTCATCTGTCAAGATTGTCAACAATCCAGACAAAGAAAGAGGCGTTTCTACGCTGCGTACAAGAGCTCTTGTTAATGGGAGTAATCCATCTAGTTCCACGATCGGAACAGGGACAGGGGTTTTACTCAAATCTGTTTATGGTTCCCAAAAAAGAGGGAACTTTCAGACCAATCCTGGACTTAAAGATCCTAAACAAATTCCTAAGAGTTCCATCGTTCAAGATGGAGACTATTCGGACAATTTTACCTATGATCCAAGAGGGTCAGTACATGACCACTGTAGATTTAAAAGATGCTTACCTTCACATACCGATTCACAAAGATCATTATCGGTACCTAAGGTTTGCCTTCCTAGACAGGCATTACCAGTTTGTGGCTCTTCCATTCGGATTGGCTACAGCTCCAAGAATCTTCACAAAGGTTCTGGGTGCTCTTCTGGCGGTACTAAGACCGCGGGGAATCTCGGTAGCTCCATACCTAGACGACATTCTGATACAAGCTTCAAGCTTTCAAACTGCCAAGTCTCATACAGAGTTAGTGCTGGCATTTCTAAGGTCACATGGATGGAAGGTGAACGAAAAGAAAAGTTCACTCGTTCCACTCACAAGAGTTCCCTTCCTGGGGACTCTTATAGATTCTGTAGAAATGAAGATTTACCTGACAGAGGACAGGCTAACAAGACTTCAAAGTGCTTGCCGCACCCTTCATTCCATTCAACACCCGTCAGTGGCTCAATGCATGGAGGTAATCGGCTTAATGGTAGCGGCAATGGACATAGTACCCTTTGCACGCTTACACCTCAGACCACTGCAACTGTGCATGCTAAGTCAGTGGAATGGGGATTACTCAGACTTATCCCCTTCTCTGAATCTGGATCAAGAGACCAGAAATTCTCTTCTATGGTGGCTTTCTCGGCCACATCTGTCCAGGGGGATGCCATTCAGCAGACCAGACTGGACAATTGTAACAACAGACGCCAGCCTTCTAGGTTGGGGTGCCGTCTGGAATTCTCTGAAGGCTCAGGGACTATGGAGTCAGGAGGAGAGTCTCCTGCCAATAAACATTCTGGAATTGAGAGCAGTTCTCAATGCCCTCCTGGCTTGGCCCCAGTTGACAACTCGGGGGTTCATCAGGTTTCAGTCGGACAACATCACGACTGTAGCTTACATCAACCATCAGGGAGGGACAAGAAGCTCCCTAGCTATGATGGAAGTATCAAAGATAATTTGCTGGGCAGAGTCTCACTCTTGCCACCTGTCAGCAATCCACATCCCGGGAGTGGAGAACTGGGAGGCGGATTTCTTAAGTCGTCAGACTTTTCATCCGGGGGAGTGGGAACTTGATCCGGAGGTCTTTGCCCAAATACTTCGACGTTGGGGCAAACCAGAGATAGATCTCATGGCGTCTCGACAGAACGCCAAGCTTCCTTGTTACGGGTCCAGATCCAGGGATCCAGGAGCAGTCCTGATAGATGCTCTGACAGCACCTTGGGACTTCAGGATGGCTTACGTGTTTCCACCCTTCCCGTTGCTTCCTCGATTGATTGCCAGAATCAAACAAGAGAGAGCATCAGTGATTCTAATAGCACCTGCGTGGCCATGCAGGACTTGGTATGCAGACCTGGTGGACATGTCATCCTGTCCACCTTGGTCTCTACCTCTGAAACAGGACCTTCTGATACAGGGTCCCTTCAAACATCAAAATCTAACTTCTCTGAAGCTGACTGCTTGGAAATTGAACGCTTGATTTTATCAAGACGTGGGTTTTCTGAGTCAGTTATTGATACCTTAATACAGGCTAGGAAACCTGTTACCAGAAAGATTTACCATAAGATATGGCGTAAATACCTATATTGGTGTGAATCCAAAGGTTACTCTTGGAGTAAGGTTAGGATTCCTAGGATATTGTCTTTTCTACAAGAAGGTTTAGAAAAGGGTTTATCTGCTAGTTCATTAAAGGGACAGATCTCAGCTCTGTCCATTCTGTTACACAAACGTCTGTCAGAAGTTCCTGACGTCCAGGCTTTTTGTCAGGCTTTGGCCAGGATTAAGCCTGTGTTTAAAACTGTTGCTCCACCATGGAGTTTAAACCTTGTTCTTAATGTTTTACAGGGCGTTCCGTTTGAACCCCTTCATTCCATTGATATAAAGTTGTTATCTTGGAAAGTTCTATTTTTAATGGCTATTTCCTCGGCTCGAAGAGTCTCTGAATTATCAGCCTTACATTGTGATTCTCCTTATTTGATTTTTCATTCGGATAAGGTAGTCCTGCGTACTAAACCTGGGTTCTTACCTAAGGTAGTTACTAACAGGAATATCAATCAAGAGATTGTTGTTCCTTCTTTATGCCCAAATCCTTCTTCAAAGAAGGAACGTCTTCTGCACAACCTGGATGTAGTCCGTGCTCTAAAATTTTACTTACAGGCAACTAAGGAATTTCGACAAACGTCTTCTCTGTTTGTCATTTACTCTGGGCAGAGGAGAGGTCAAAAAGCTTCCGCTACCTCTCTTTCTTTTTGGCTTCGTAGCATAATTCGTTTAGCTTATGAGACTGCTGGACAGCAGCCTCCTGAAAGAATTACAGCTCATTCTACTAGAGCTGTGGCTTCCACTTGGGCCTTCAAGAATGAGGCCTCTGTTGAACAGATTTGCAAGGCTGCAACTTGGTCTTCGCTTCATACTTTTTCCAAATTTTACAAATTTGACACTTTTGCTTCATCGGAGGCTATTTTTGGGAGAAAGGTTCTTCAGGCAGTGGTTCCTTCTGTATAAAGAGCCTGCCTATCCCTCCCGTCATCCGTGTACTTTTGCTTTGGTATTGGTATCCCAGAAGTAATGATGACCCGTGGACTGATCACACTTAACAGAAGAAAACATAATTTATGCTTACCTGATAAATTCCTTTCTTCTGTAGTGTGATCAGTCCACGGCCCGCCCTATTTTTAAGGCAGGTAAATATTTTTTAATTTATACTCCAGTCACCACTTCACCCTTGGCTTTTCCTTTCTCGTTGGTCCTTGGTCGAATGACTGGGAGTGACGTAGAGGGGAGGAGCTATATGCAGCTCTGCTGGGTGAATCCTCTTGCACTTCCTGTTGGGGAGGAGTAATATCCCAGAAGTAATGATGAGCCGTGGACTGATCACACTACAGAAGAAAGGAATTTATCAGGTAAGCATAAATTATGTTTTTATGCATGATAAACAATTTTATTTACAAATCGAGGGTACGGCTATGGGCACGAGGTTTGCACCCAGTTATGCCAATCTTTTTGTTGGAAATTGGGAGGAGTCCTTTTTCCAGATGCATGACTGTGGTGCAGACCTCGTGCTCTATAGACGGTACATCGATGATGTTCTACTTCTATGGAGGGGGACAGAAGAAAAATTACTTTGCCTCTTTAAAAACATGAACACTAATGACAGTGGCCTGAACTTCACTTTTAATTACAGCAAAGAAAAAATTGTGTTTTTAGATTTAGAAATTATGGTTATTAATAATTCAATACAAACGAAAACGCACTTTAAAGAAGTGGACTCCAATAGCTTTGTTCACGCAAACAGCTGTCATTTGCAACAGTGGAAAGACAATATCCCTGTTGGACAAAGTTTAAGGATAAGGAAAAACTGTTCTAGAATGTGTGACTTTGAGAATCAAATTGAGGTATTAATAGAAAAGTTCAAGGATAGAGGTTATAATGAAGATACTGTAAATAAAGCTGTAAAAAGAGCTAAAGAAACAGAAAGAGATTCCCTACTTACTTATAAACAAAAAGATACTAAAGAGAATAAAGAAATAATTAATGTCCCATTTATCACAGATTTTAGTGCAGACCATGGCCTCATGAGAAAAATCCTCAATAAACATTGGGCCATACTTAAAGAAGATCCTATAATAGGAGATTCCCTCCCATCCAAACCTAAAATGATTTTTAAGAAAACCAAAAATTTGAAGTCCATTTTGGCACCTAGTATACCGAACATGAAAACACAGAGCTTTACACAAAGAGACCTACAGGGAGAAAAAATTTCAGGTTTCTTTCCGTGCTATTCGTGTAAGGCCTGCAAACATAGTGATAAAAGAAGTACACTAAAGGTCCCAAAATCAGGAGAAGAAATTAAAATTAAAGAATGCATTAGATGCACTACCAAGGGAGTTATATATGCCCTTAAATGCACATGTGATTTAATTTATTTTGGGGAGACAAAAAGAATGGTCAAAGATAGAATAAGGGAGCACCTTCTGTGTATTGAAAAAGGAATTGATGACACCAATTTATATAAACATTTTAAATTAAAACATAAAGGTAGAACATCAGATCTTAAATATTGGGGAATATTACATGTCAAACAAAATTGGAGAGGTGGAAATATAGAAACATTTCTTAAATTGAAAGAAGCAGAGTTCATTTATAAATATGAGACATTATTTCCAAATGGACTGAACTCAGAACTTGATATTTCACCATTTCTGTTAGATTAACCCCATTTTAGATCTTTTACTAATTTTTATTAATTTTTATCAATTTTTTATTAATTTTTATTAATTTTTAATAGTTTCTGGTCACTATTCCTTCACTCTTATATTAAAATATTGTAATCTCTTGTATGAGTCATTGTCCTGAATAGTAACAACAAGTTTTAAGCTTATGAATTCATTTCTATATTTATATTTACTATTTTTATATATTACTAAAAGTATTCATTTATATGTAAGTATTAACACTCCTAGTCATAGAGCTACATTTATATTCTATAATTTAGATCCAAACTTTTATTGGATATGAATATCCTACATCTAATAAATTCATTTAGATATCTGTGTACTTTTTAAGAATTTTTAATAATATAGGTTTTAATTGATATACTTCTAAATACTGAAAATTCTTTTACATTTGGAATTGTTATATATGTATTTGCACATAAATTATTAGTAAGGTTGCCCAAATAGAGGTTTGCCAATACCACCTTATGAAATTGCCTAAACCACCTGTAATGATTGAGCAGACTTAGTGTTTTGTGGAACACAACTGCAGAACAGATAAGTAAATATTTGAATGTTTCACCCTCTTGATATAATATCACTATAGCAGAGAGTGATATCCGTTATAGGTAGAGAGTGATTTTATATGTATAAGTATAACTGTAATAAGTGTCCCAAAACAACTTTACAGTTTTTACAGGAGGCTTGTGATTATGAGAGATTAGCAGACTGACATACAAAATGAAACAGGAGTTCTCTGATCTCAATTCCTCCTTAGGATGGTAACAGTTCCTTTGCTTCTCACTGCTGCTGCTGCTCGCAGCGTTCTGTGGAGTAGCGCGGTAGGCAGGGGAGGAGTCGCTCGCTGACACGCTGTTTGATTGACAGCTAAGAACGCTGGCAAGCTCGGACTCCGTGTAACACAATTGCGGTAAGAAAAGCTTGGTTTTAAACAGCAGGGAAGTTATAAACGGTGGTTTAGAAATAGCGGATAGTAAGGGAAGAGCCAGACTCCGAGCAGGAAGGCGAGCTAGCACTCAAATAAGTCCTCACATGAAGTGGCAACAGCCGTGTATAATATTGAAGGGAGAAAAACAAAAAGCAGGTACAAAAGTCTTTTAAGTTGAAGAGGCGTAATGCCAAGTGGTCCAGCTGTAAGATTTTGTAATCCAAGAGTAGTTGGAAATAAGTAATCTTCTTTGCAGGAATATGTGAGCTCAGTATGAGCAGGAGTTACTCAGTCAAAAGCAACAAATACTAAGCACCTGTCTTTGGGTGAGCAGGTGATTTAAAGGCTCTGTGGGCAGGGCTAGGAGGATGCAGGTAGCTGCTTAAAGGAACATACATGCTGTGAAAACCCTCACATTATCCCCACCTCAAGAAAGCTGTCCCACAGCTTGAGGTCTAGGTTTATCCGGGAAGCGACTGTGGAACGCAGAGATGAGCCTTGGAGCATTAATCGCTGAGGCTTCTTCCCAAGAGTCGTCATCCGAAGGATAACCCTTCCAGTGGATAAGATATTGCAGTATTGAACCCTTGTAACGGGAGTCCAGAATGGAATGTACTTCGTATACTTGAGTATCAGTTATAACTGAGGAGTCAGTACTGTTGGTATCTTGTTGTCTGGATCCAGTATAAGGTTTCAGAAGAGAGACGTGGAAAGTCGGATGCACTTTCATTCCGACTGGCAGTTGTAGGGTGACAGCGTTAGGGTTGACCACCCGAGATATCTCATAGGGTCCAATAAATTTCGTAGCAAGTTTCTTGCTGGGAACTTGTAGTTTCAAGTTTTTCGTGGAAAGCCAAACCCGGTCACCGATGGAGTAGTTGGGGGGAGTTCTCCTTCTGAGGTCGTAATGTCTTTTCTGCGTAGCTTGAGCATTCTGTATGTTTCTCTTGATGAAATCAAAATTGTCTAGAATCCTAATAGTGAAATCATCCAATTTGGGGGAATCAGTGCTGGAGCTAGTATTGAGAAAAAGAGTGGGGTGAAAACCATAATTTGCAAAAAAAGGTGAACAGTTTGTAGATGAGCTGGTTAAGTTGTTGTAGGCATATTCAGCCATAGGTAAATAGGAAATCCACTGGTCTTGCTGATAGGAACAGAAACATCTGAGGTATTCCTCAAGCCATTGATTCAACCGTTCCGTCTGCCCGTTGGTTTGGGGATGGTAGGCTGTTGTGAATCTGTGATCAACTTGAAGGAGTTTAGACAATGTAGCCCAAAATCTCGAGGTAAATTGCGTTCCTCTGTCAGTTATCACTCTAGCAGGAACTCCATGCAGTTTTACAATGTTGTCTAGGAAGAGCCTAGCAGTTTCGGAGGATGAAGGGACCTTATGGTAGGGAATGAAGTGCCCCATCTTAGTGAACATGTCTATTACTACAAGTATGGTGTTCTGCTTATGAGATAAGGGTAGTTCAACAATGAAGTCCATACTAATTTGTTCCCAGGGGCGGCTGGGTATAGGTAAAGACATCAATAGCCCATAAGGTTTTAACCTTTCGTTCTTAGAGGTAATGCAGGTGGAACAGGTACGAACATATTCTTTAACCGATTGCTTTAGTTTGGGCCACCAATAGTAACGGTTCAGTAAATCCAATGTACGCCTGACACCAGGATGTCCTGAGGTTGGTATGTCGTGATGGTATTTTAAAACCTGATTCCTTAGAGCTTGAGGTACATAAAGCTTATCCTTGTGGTAAAGTAAGCCATCTTTGTTCTCTACTTGGTAGCGAGTTTTCTCTTCGTCTTGTCTTTGATGTTTCTTAATCTCAGCTAGGAATGGTGTAGTAATTCCAATGAACCGTTCTTGGGGAATCACTGACTGGATCTCTTGTGTAATTGAAGGTCTAACGTCTCTTCTAGAGAGAGCATCGGCCTTCCCGTTCTTGTTGGCCGGTCTATATTGGATGATGAAATCAAACCTGGAGAAATAAAGGCTCCAACGGACCTGCCTAGCTGATAAGGTTTTATTATTCTGGAGGAATTGAAGGTTTCTATGATCTGTGTAGATGGTGACAGGATATTTAGCTCCCTCCAAAAGGTGTCTCCAGTTCTCTAAGGCTCTGCGAATGACGAGGAGTTCTTTGTCTCCAATGGTGTAATTCATTTCTGCAGGGGACATGGTCTTGGAAAAGAAGGAGACTGGGTGTAAGGGTTCCGACATAGACTGGCGTTGTGAGAGTACAGCCCCTAGGGCGTAGTCAGATGAATCAACTTCAAGGATGTATGGTAATGAGGCGTCAGGGAATCGGAGTATAGGTGCTGTAGAGAAACTATTCTTGAGGAAGTCAAAAGCTGTGGACGCTTCCTTGGTCCAAATGAAGGGTTTGGACTGGGTTGTAAGTTGGGTTAACGGTTTTACTATCTTGGAGAATCCCTTGATGAATTTTCGATAGTAGTTGGAGAAACCAAGGAAGCGTTGTAGATCCTTCCTGTTGGCTGGTGGAGGCCAGTCCAAAACAGTATCTACCTTCTTATGTTGCATCTTTATACCGTCAGGGGAGATATCATACCCTAGGAATGAAATCACTTTGCAATGGAATTGACACTTTTCTGCCTTGGCATAGAGCTTGTGAGTACGAAGTCTGGAGAGTACCCAGCGGAGATGTTTAATGTGATCCTTTAAGGTCTTAGAATATATTAGAATGTCGTCGAGGTACACGACCATGCAGACATCTAGTAAATCTCTAAAAATGTCGTTTATAAAATGTTGGAAAGTCGCCGGAGCGTTGCACAATCCAAAAGGCATCACCAGGTACTCAAATAGCCCATATCTAGTGCGGAACGTCGTGAGCCACTCATGACCTTCCTGTATCCGTACCAGATTGTATGCACCTCTGAGATCGAGTTTGGAGAAGATGGTAGCATCCGATAGACGTTCAATCATCTCTGGAATCAATGGTAACGGATAGCGATTTTTTATGGTCCTTTTGTTAAGCTCGCGGTAGTCGATAATGGGCCTAAGTGAATCATCCTTATTCCTCACAAAAAACATGCCTGCTCCAGCGGGAGAGGTGGAAGGTCTTATGAAACCTTTTTTGAGGTTTTCCTCGAGGTAGTTTTTGTGTGTCAGCTTCAGACTTGCTGAATACGTCAGCAAAATATTTGTAGTAATCGGGTAGTATCTGTGGATCAGGGAGAGTATGGAGAAGGTGATGCTGTGGGAAGCAAGTGTTTTGACAGTATGAGGAGTTGAAGGACATCTTTGAGGAGGTCCATACTATGGAAGGCTCATGTAACTTCAACCATGTGATACCTAAAACTACAGGGAAATGAGGAGAAGGTAACACATCAAAAGAGATGAATTCGGTATGGCCGTTTTCAGTAACAACTCTCAGAGCAACAGTATGATGTGTAATAGGGCCGTTACGTATAGTGGACCCATCAATAACACGAAGTACAAGCGGTATTTCTTTCAACACAAGTGGGATTTTATTCAATTTTACAAGCTGGGAGTCGATGAAGTTCCCAAAAGCCCCGGAATCTATGATGGCTTCAGTTGGTACCCTTTTCTGATCCCACTGCAAGAACAGAGAGAGGTTACAGTAAGTGGATTGTTTATGTACCTGATGAGAGGAACAAATAATGGTGGACTTACTTTTCTTATTCTTCTGAAGAATGGGACATTCATATACAGAGTGGGTTGGATCACCACAATACATACATAGGTTTCTAGTCTTACGCCTCATCCTCTCTTCAGTTGATAGAGGTCCTCTAACCACCCCAATCTCCATAGGAACGGATGTAGGTAGCGAGGGTTTGGTATGGGTTCTGGGAGGTGAATGTTTGTGATAGAGATCGGTATGTAGCTTTTCTCCACGTCTCTCTCTGAGTCTTCTATCAATTTGAGAGGAGATCTTCATCAATGCTTCTAAGGTAGGAGGTAGTTCTACCCTTGCCAATTCATCCTTCAGATTCTCCGCCAATCCTAGACGGAATTGGTTACGAAGCGCTATAGGGCTCCAGAGGGAGTCAGAAGCATAAAGTTTGAACTCCGCAATATATTCTTCTACGGGCCTCTTACCCTGTTTGAGATCCCTCATATGAGCCTCTGCTGTCAATTGGGTGTCTTTGTCTGAATATAAATCGTCCATAAGACTGAAAAAAGATTCTAGAGTGGCAAGGGCAGAATCTTCGTGTTCACATAAATTGTCTGCCCAAACCCTGGGCTCTCCTCTGAGGAATGTGATGACGGTTAACACTCTTATCTTCTCTGTAGTATAGGTTTTAGGACGCAAAGTAAAAAGTAAGTGACAGGAGTTTTTGAATTGTTTGTAATTGCGTCTATTCCCGCTGAAAGTCTCAGGGAGAGATATTTGAGGTTCAGGTGCAGTATCATGAGCTGATCTAGCTGCTATGGAGTCCTTAAATAAATCTTTTAAAGTCTTATTCTCCATCTGCAGTTCTCTCACTGCGTGAGCTATTTGATCAACCTTCTGGGATAAGTTATAGACCACTTGAGGAAGTTCTGCTGGTTCCATGATCCTTTGATGGCTTAGTATTCTGTAATGATTGAGCAGACTTAGTGTTTTGTGGAACACAACTGCAGAACAGATAAGTAAATATTTGAATGTTTCACCCTCTTGATATAATATCACTATAGCAGAGAGTGATATCCGTTATAGGTAGAGAGTGATTTTATATGTATAAGTATAACTGTAATAAGTGTCCCAAAACAACTTTACAGTTTTTACAGGAGGCTTGTGATTATGAGAGATTAGCAGACTGACATACAAAATGAAACAGGAGTTCTCTGATCTCAATTCCTCCTTAGGATGGTAACAGTTCCTTTGCTTCTCACTGCTGCTGCTGCTCGCAGCGTTCTGTGGAGTAGCGCAGTAGGCAGGGGAGGAGTCGCTCGCTGACACGCTGTTTGATTGACAGCTAAGAACGCTGGCAAGCCCGGACTCCGTGTAACACAATTGCGGTAAGAAAAGCTTGGTTTTAAACAGCAGGGAAGTTATCAACGGTGGTTTAGAAATAGCGGATAGTAAGGGAAGAGCCAGACTCCGAGCAGGAAGGCGAGCTAGCACTCAAATAAGTCCTCACATGAAGTGGCAACAGCCGTGTATAATATTGAAGGGAGAAAAACAAAAAGCAGGTACAAAAGTCTTTTAAGTTGAAGAGGCGTAATGCCAAGTGGTCCAGCTGTAAGATTTTGTAATCCAAGAGTAGTTGGAAATAAGTAATCTTCTTTGCAGGAATATGTGAGCTCAGTATGAGCAGGAGTTACTCAGTCAAAAGCAACAAATACTAAGCACCTGTCTTTGGGTGAGCAGGTGATTTAAAGGCTCTGTGGGCAGGGCTAGGAGGATGCAGGTAGCTGCTTAAAGGAACATACATGCTGTGAAAACCCTCACACCACCTTAACTAATTTCATTGAACCAATAGAAAATTAGGAACACCTTTAAAAAGGTGCAACTGTTGGCAACACTTTCATCTTGAAAAAGCCCTGCACAGGGAGAAACGCGTTGATGTTAGTTGCCTATGAACTTTGTTGAACTTTGTTGCTACAATTCATTGTTTGAATTGATATTCTGCTTTTAAAAAAACTTTCTATTTCATAAATACTGCCTTGGTTAATGTCTGGTTAACACAATCCGTGAAATAGCACCAGCACTTTCCATAGAGGCACCAGCACTTTTGAAATAAAAGATTCTACATCTACGGCACATTTGGAACCTGTGTGCATCAGACCGGCTCTATTTTGAAGTGAGGTGAGACTATAGTACCTACACACCGCTAAGACTGTTGTCCCCCTACAACGGATGATCTAAACAGTATCCTGCGTGCTCGTTGGCACTTAAGAGCGGATATTCCATTCAAAAGGATCACGGCAGTGAGAAAATCTGACACTGCCCACCTAAGGACCAATCAGATTGCACTCTGCAGACAGCGCCTATAAAAAAGTGACGTCACTCCGCTACGGCGGTAATTTTCTATCTACAGGACTGACGGCTGAATTGTTTGGGGGTAAGTCAGAAACATCTCCCCTCCAAACTGTTTTCGTGGACTGATTACGGGTAAGAAAAGATTTCCCGTTTATAATATAGACTGTTCAATTGGATATCCGGAATTTTTCTGTCTATAAAGCCAATTTCTCCTTTTTAAATGTGGTGGCAACCCTAATTTTAACTTTGATGTTACACGGAGACGTCCGTTTTTAGCAATTATAAGATTTGTTTGCACTTGTTTATAACAGATTAAATTTTAGGCAGAGCCTAATTCCTTATTCATTGTGCATTTATTACCATCACCATTACATACAATCCGAATGTTCTGATACTTAGTTATTAACTGTAGATAATTTGTGTTTTAAATCCCACATTACACTATTTAAGTATTTGAATCTGTGTTTATAGATTTAATATTTATAATTTTATTAATCAATGAAGAGATTGTTCTCCTTCGCCTAATTTTATCTTATAGCACTTTCTAACACCATACACAGTCTTGAATAACAGACTGATTTTTGTAAATATTTGATCAGAGGATCATTTCATTTTATTTTTTGAGTAATCCATAGAGGCATATGCTAATAGACATATACCTGTCTGGTTTTATGACTACACTTATTCACTTTATAATACATTTCAGATAAACAATTATCGATTAAACCTCACTTATTTGAAGTATTTTAATTTTTCTGCACTTTATTAATATTTTCACAATTTTTTGCACATACACTTGGCACTTTATTAATACCATCAGATAATCACTTTTAGCTTTTAAGCGCTCCTGATTAATTTGACTATTTTTGTTGATACAGGAGAAACGCTAATCCCTACTTAAAATCAAAAGAACAGGAAAGTAGAAAAACAAAAACAAAAATACCACCTTTAATTGACACGAAGAAAAAAAATAGATTCCAATTGGCTGTCCAAGTATAACGGACAGCCACCAAGAACCAATCGTAACCTCGGAAGAGGAGGGAATCAAACAAGTGGAAGGAGATAATATCCTACACCACGGCGGCAAAACGCGTCAGGGGGGTGTTGTGGGATGATGGGGTCCCTAATTGTGTATTTTTTTTTAAATATCTGAAATCAGTTTATTAAAATTTAATTGCCAAAAGTAACCGATAGCTATGCCAATGATTATGAATGGCAGCAAGCAAACAGATGGGTTAATTCGGTATTGACATGGTTGTAAGCAACATATGTTGCAAATCTATACTTACAACAGTAATTGATACTTACAACAGTAAATTTATATGTATCTAGCAACAAGGGTGGCGCGTGACCAAAGTTGAAGTATAATTTTGAATCGTACAAATAATAGGTGTTCACAGCAACACAGGTTGCAAACTAAAATATATATTTATATTCACACAGCAAACTGAGTGGTGTCTATAGCAACCCAGGTTGCAATATATATATATATTTATATCCACACAACAAACTTAGTAGTGTTTACAGCAACACAGGTTGCAAACTTAGTGAATACGCGGCACACAATACTGTATAATCCTATATAATTAAAGGCCAAGTTCGTTTGTCCGAAGCTGTCATGCGCAGTAGAGACTGCGCGCAAGGACAAACACACCTGGCCTTCTAACTGACCTGGCATTGTGTGGTAAAGTGGGCGTGGCCGTGCGGGTGCGGAGTGGGCGTGGCCGGACGGGTGCAGAGTGGGCGTGGCCGGACGGTTGCAGCGTTAGCGTGGCCAGACGTGACGCGGGCGGGGCTTGGCAGGGCCAGATGCAGGGGCTGCCAAGAGACAGAGAGCTCTAAAGAGGGGGGATAGAGAGAACAGAAGAGGGTGAATAGAGAGAGCAGAAGAGGGGGAAGAGAGAGACAGCAAAAGAGAGGGGGGGGAGAGAAACAGCAAAAGAGAGGGGGGAGAGTGCACAAAAGAGAGCACAAAAGAAAGGGGGAGAGAGCGCAAAAGAGAGGGGGAGAGAGCACAAAAGAGAGGGGGAAAAAGGGCAAAAGAGAGGGGGAGAGAGAGCAAAAGAGAGGGGGGAGAGAGAGCAAAAGAGAGGGGGGAGAGAGCACAAAAGAGAGGGGGAGAGAGCGCAAAAGAGAGGGGGGAGAGAGAGCAAAAGAGAGGGGGGGAGAGAGCGTAAAGGAGAGGGGGGGAGAGAGCACAAAAGAGAGGGGGGGAGAGAGCACAAAAGAGAGAGGGGAGAGAGCGCAAAAGAGAGGGAGAGAGAGCGCAAAAGAGAGGGGGAGAGAGCGCAAATGAGAGGGAGAGACAGCAAGAGAGAGGAGAGAGAGAGCAAACAAGAGAGAGAGCAAACGAGAGGGGGGAAGAGAGAGAGCAAAAGAGAGGGAGAGAGACAGCAAAAGAGGGGGAGAGAGAGAGCAAAAGGGAGGGAGAGAGACAGCAAAAGAGGGGGAGAGAGAGCAAAAGAGAGGGGGGAGAGAGAGCAAAAGATAAGGGGTAGAGAGCAAAAGAGAGGGGGAAGAGAGCAAAAGAGAGGGGGGATAGAGAGAGCAAAAGAAAGGGGGGAGAGAGAGAGCAAAAGAAAGGGCGGAGAGAGAGCAAAAGAAAGGGGGGAGAGAGAGAGCAAAAGAGAGGGGGGAGAGAGAGAGAGTAAAAGAGAGGGGGGAGGGAGAGAGTAAAAGAGAGGGGAGAGAGAGCAAGGGGTGGGACCGCTGTACTGCAAAAAATGGCCCGTGTACACGGCTTTAGGACTAGTTTATACATAAAGCGGTACAACGTGACATTTATAAGTATCGTACAAGACACAAATTGCCAACGAATATTTACAAAACTATAATAGCAAACTTGTATAATTTATTCAGCAGTACAAGTTGCGTATTATTGTGGTATTTACAAACCACATAGGAGATAAGAGTCGCATGATAACCCCAACTTATAGTGCCCCGACTATTTAGATATCAATGTTTGCTGAATCAATTGCTGTTAGTAACCAGCAATTCAGATTCTGTCGCATTAAACTACTGTTATTGACTAGCAACCGATAGTGGTGGAATATAAAATGTGTTGAATGGATTGCGATTAATGACCACTGCAACCACGCTATAAGTGATAAATTCAAAGTGTGGTGAATAAATTGCGGGTACGAACTAGCAGCAACGTTGAAAGTTACAAGTTCATAATGTATTGAACACAACCTGGCTATTAACTAACAGTCACGACACAAGTTTAAAGTGTGACAAATAAACTGCTTTTAACAACCGGCAACTATGCGTTAAACAAAATGCTGTCATAAATCAGCAGTAATGCTGATAGTGATAAGCAGCATTTACATATAGGGGTTAAACTAACACAGATAAGTATATGATCCGATAACACCGATAGTAATAATAAACTCTGGAGGTGGAAATATACCTAGATCGTATATAGAGGCCAGTTAAAGGTTTTTGAAGGAAGAAAGGAAACAAAAATCATAAGTTATACTGGTAACTCTATGTGCTTGTGAATTACATTTCCTTTTGGGAACTTTTGGAGACAAAACCCCATTTGAATTCATTAGTGATTATTGTCCATACAATCTACAGTATAGAAAGGGGTATATTTTGCAGCCAGGTTTGGATATGTGTTTCTAGTGCCCCTTGTTATTTTAGTATATTTGTTTCATAAATGCTTTCTTTTATCTGTGCTGCTCACACATTTGTATTAGTTTATATCCTTCACATACTTAAAGGGATATAAAACCCCCCAAAAATATTTCATGATTCAGATAGTACATGCAATTTTAAAAACATTCTAAGTTACTTCTATTATAACATTTTCTGCGTTCTCTTGGTATGTTTTGTTGAAAATCAGGGACATGCACTCGTCTTGACATGTAGTTATCCAGGTACATACCTAGGTATCTCTTGAACAAAGAATATTCTGGGAACTAAGCAAATATGATAATAGAAGTAAATTGGAAACGTCTTTTAAAAAAATTGGTTTTCATATCCCTTTAAATGCAGATAACTGCCCTTTGTGAGACACATTGTACTCAAGCTAAAAATTGCCTTTAGAGAATTCCAACAGCAGCTCCATAATACTGGTGAGATCATCTTACAAACCCAGAGAGCTTAGAGGCAACTTAGAGTGTCATTACAATTAAAACAATGACATGCTCTAGCAAATTATCTAGCACTGCTGATTGGATCAGCTTTGGGTTCCACTCGGAACCCGCAGTGCTCCGTGGGTTTTTGAGCAGCACTTTTGCAGTTGTTAAACACACAGTAGAGCAGAGTCAATAATTGCAAAATTACACTATAATAACAAATTAGAGCATGCAATGTTTTGACTATTATGACCCTTTAACAAATTAAAAATTGCACTCTGAGCAATATCCAAAGTATTCAGCATGATTCATCAGGTCCTAAACAATAGTGTCCCTCAATAGCTGCAAGACACATTTCAAAGTTAGTTTTCTTTTCCTTCCCATTGCATCATGTGACAGCCATCAGCCAATCACAAAATGCATATCCTGTGAATCTTGCACATGCTCAGTAAGTGTGCACATAAAATTATTCTGCATATTTAGATAAAGGAAGTGAATTGGAATGTTCTTTAGAATTGCATGCTCTATTTGAATCATAAAAGTTTAAAGGGACACTGAACCCAAATTTTTTCTTTTGTGATTCAGATAAAGCATGCAATTTTAAGCAACTTTCTAATATACTCCTATTATCACATTTTCTTCATTCTCTTTGTATACGTATTTGAAAAGAAAGAATGTAAATTTAAATGCCGGCCCATTTTTGGTGAACAACCTGGGTTGTCCTTGCTGATTGGACAGCACCACAGTGGTGCTGTCCAGGTCTGAACCAAAAATTGCCTGGCTCCTTAGCTTAGATGCCTTCTTTTTCAAATAAAGATAGCAAGAGAACAAAGAAAAATTGATAATAGGAGTAAATTAGAAAGTTGCTTAAAATTGCATGTTCTATCTGAATCACGAAAGAAAAAAAAATTGGGTCCAGTGTCCCTTTAATTTTGACTTTAGTGTCCTTTTAAGATCATTTAGAAGAAAACATAGTAAACTAAGAAGGCAAGGAAGCTATTATAAGTTACCATCAGTATTAGGTTCGTTAACTTCACACCATCAGGTCTACCCAGGATCACCCTGAATTCAGCAGAAAAGAATGAGGGTTCTTTTTGATTAAACTTTGTAGAAACCGCTAATGTTCTGTTTTTGTTGCTTTGTCCATACTCTACATATTGTATTTTGGATCTATTGATCTATGTGCAGCCACCAATCAGCAGCTAACGAGCCTATTTATATATGCTTTTCAACAAAAGATATAAAAAGAATTAAGCAAATTAGATAATAGCAGTAAATTGGAAAGTTGTTTAAAACTGTATTCTCTGTCTGAATCATGAAATACAAATTTGGGGTTTTATGTCCCTTTAAGTATGCCTTGCCATAGATAGACAGATGGCAGATAGATAAATTAGATAAATAAGATAGACATACAGATAGATAGATGATAGATAGATAGATAGATAGATAGATAGATAGATAGATAGACAAATAGATACATTAGATAAATAAGATAGAGTTAGATAGATATAGACAGACAGTTATTTAGATAGATGATAGATAGACAAATAGATACATTCGATAAATAAATAAGATAGATAGATAGATAGATAGATAGAAAGATAGATAAATGACATTGATAGATAGATAGATAGATAGATAGATAGATAGATAGATAGATAGATAGATAGATAGACAGACAGACAGACAGCATGATCTTATGTTATTTACAATTAAACTGTTTGTGTCAATACAGAGCCAATCAAAATATTTCAGTGTATTTCAGACCCTTTGGTATTCAAAACGTTACACCTGTCTGTAGTAGTCAAAATCATTTCTAAAGTTCTATTTTGATTGGCACAATGTCTGCATTCAAAATACAAGTTTTAATAGCACTATTTTCAGTGGTTCCTTCTTGATATCAAACATTTAAAATCTCATGGCATGTGTTTAAGTGATTAATTATTATTTTCTTCCTGTTTAGTAAACTGACTCTTCAAGCCGTGTTTTAGTTTGGTTATTTGTTTTGTGCTTGAATGGTTTGTCTTAAGATGTGGAGTGAATATTCAGCTGTCAAGTTACAGTGTGAAAGAGTGAATACTTGCGTGGGAATAGGACTTGTGTATGGAAAAAAAATGTATATTCCGGGTTTCCAAGACAACATCAATGTTGAAACTCAACATAACATTCTAGATACAGAAATACTTTCTTTTAATTAAAAATATTGATTTATATTTATTTTAGTGGGTACCTAATGATTATAAAGAAAATAATTGTTTTCTAACTGCTGTCATTAACTGATGAATTAGCTGTCATTCATTCAATAATATTACAACATACCAACAGCTGCATCTTATTAAACAAAAGGATAATGTTTGGTTGTATGTGAATCTTAAAGGGACATTAAACCCCAAATTTTACTTTCATGATTCAGATAGAGAATGCAATTTAATTTAAACTACATTTCAACTTACTTCTATTATCTAATTTGCTTTAATTTTTAGATATACTTTGTTTAAGAAATAGCAATGCACATGGGTGAGCCAATCACACGAGGCATCTATATGCAGCCACCAACCAGCAGCTACTAAGCCTAGCTAGATATGCTTTTCAACAAAGGATATTAAGAGAATGAAGCAAATTAAATAATAGAAATAAATTAGAAAGTTCTTTAAAATTGCATGATCTTTCCAAATCATGAAAGAAAAAAATATAGGTGTCATGTCCCTTTAAGATATTTTTTTGATAGTTAAAGGGACATGAAACTTACTTTTTTTTCTTTTATGATTTAGATAGAGGATGCAATTTTAAACAATTTTTAAATGTACTTTAGTATCAAATTTAGTTTGTTCTGGTATCTTTTGTTGATCAGCAGGGACATAAGGAGTGTGCACATGCCTGGCATGCCATATGGCAGCAGTTTAGCAAAAATGTTATCAATTTGCAAGAGAACTAGATAGCAGCACTATTTCCTGACATGTAGCGCTTACAGACACCTACCTAGGTATCTCTGAACAAAGAATATTATGGCAATTAAGCAAATTTAATAATTGAAAAAAAATTGAAAACTACATTTTTTGGGTTTCTTAATTCTTTAAAATATTGCCCCCCCCCCCCAAAAAAAAAAGAGGAGAAAGATAACGCTATTTTTACATGCCACAAATTAAGTAATTTATTACAAGAAGTTTGTTGTTTCCGACAAATATGATATATAGGTGGCTGAAATACCACTTCGGATTTCAACCATGTCTTTAAAAGGGACACTCAAGTGAAAATTATACTTTCCTGATTCAGATAGGGCATGGAATTTTAAACTACTTTTCAGTTTACTTTTATCATCAAATTTGCTTTGTTCTTTTGGTATTCTTTGTTGAAAGCTAAACCTAGGAAGGCTCATATGCTAATTTCTAAGCCCTTGAAGGCCGCCTCTTATCTCAGTGCATTGTGACAGTTTTTCACAGCTAGAGGGCATTAGTTCATGTGTGCCATTATTATTATTATCAGGTATTTGTAGAGCGCCAACAGATTCTGCATCGCTGAATTGTGCTCACGACTGTGGAGTTACTTATGAAAGGGCACTGATTGGCTAAAATGCATGTCTTTTTACCTCTGTGATTACCTTGTATCTAAGCTTCTGCTGACTGCCCCCTTATTTCAGATCTTTTGGCAGACTTGCATTTTAGCCAATCGGTGCTGATTCATAAATAACTCCAAGGGCCTGAGCATAGTGTTATCTATATGGCACACAAGAATTAACGCCCTCTAGCTGTAAAAACTGTGAAATGCATTCAGATTTTTATTATTGCACTGTTGCTTGCATTTATTATGTTTTCAAAATAAAATTCAACTGCAGAGCAGCAATGCACTACTAGGACCTAGTTGAACATATTTGCGTAGATTTATCAAGCAGCGGATGCTGCAATCTACCCCCGAAGTTTCCCGCTGTTCCTTAACTTCTCTGCCACTTCTTAGGTGACAAACTGTAATCATACCGATTAGATACGATTGGGATGATTGACACCCCCTGCTAGCAGCGGATTGGCCGGGAATGTGCAGGGGGCGGCATTGCACAAGCATTTCACCACAAATGCTTGTGCAATGTTAAATGATGACAGCGTATGCAATTACAAAAGGCATATATATATATATATACTGTCAACAATAAGCAGCTAGCTCCCAGTAGTACATTGTTGCTCCTGAGCCTACCTAGGTATGCTTTTCAACACAGGGTACCAAAAGAACAAAGTCAATAAAATAATAGAAATATACTAAAATGTTTATCAAAATCACTTTCTATCTGAAACATTAAAGTTCATTTTTTATTTTCCTGTCCCTTTAAAGGGACACTGAACCCAATTTTTTTCTTTCGTGATTCAGATAGAGCATGCAATTTTAAGCAACTTTCTAATTTACTTCTATTATCAAATTTTCTTCATTCTCTTGGTATCTTTATTTGAAAAGTAAGAAATTAAGTTTAGATGCCGGCCCATTTTTGGTGAACAACCTGGGTTGTTCTTGCTGATTAATTTAACCGACCAATAAACAAGTGCTGTCCAGTGGACTGAAGCAAAAAATAGCTTAGATGCCTTCTTTTTCAAATAAAGATAGCAAGAGAACGAAGAAAAAATGATAATAGGAGTAAATTAGAAAGTTGCTTAAAATTGCATGCTCTATCTGAAACACAAAATAAAAAAAACGGGTTCAGTGTCCCTTTAAGGAAGTAGATGAAGGTTTAATTCCAGTATTTACTTGTCTTTAAAATGAAATAACATTGTTATTTTTTGTTAGTCTCCCAAATACGGCAGAAATAAATTGAAAACATTATTTCAGTGAGCTCTTTGTCAGCCTTAAATAAACAATTCCTCACTAAGATGTGACATAAAACCTTTCTTGAGATGATAAAAAAAAAATCTTTGACTTGTATCTTACTTACAGTACTATTAAAAAGCACACATCTTGTACCAAAACAGGAAACAAAAGTTCTCTATCTACTTGCCAGAAAACTCTACTGTAAACTTTTGAGCAAAAATATATACACACACATATATATATATATATTCCAGTTGTGATTTTATCTTAGCTGTGAGCTAGCTGGTGAGTGCTGGGTGTTTCTATGTGTTGTATTACTTTTTGTTTGTAATCCCCCTTGTTTCTTGCACCCTTTCCGGACTGGAGTTAACTGCCTGTGGCTCTGGTGACATCACAGCTTTTTTGGAGTGCTATTTAGCACCCAGGGCTATATGTTGCTGAGTCACATGATGTGTACCTGGTCCGGTCTTGGAGTGCAGTTCCCTTCCATGTTATATATATATATATATATATATATATATATATGTGTGTGTGTATGTATATATATATACATATATCATAATATAAGCATATTACCTAATTATATTACAATAAAATATATCATAATATATACTATATATATATATAGCATACAAAGAGAGAAGCGCTCTACCAGGAACGAACAACAGCTCAGTGGCTTGTTCTATGGCGATTTACCACCCGGAAGCAGCCTCTTTTAGACCAGTGTGCTTTTCACAGAAGAAAACTTTCCTGAAGTATATCAGTCTGATCCTGCCAAGTAAGGTCAGTCCAGCCCCGAAATACCAGGCAATTCTCCTCTGAACAAGGAACATGACAACCCCAGACGATCGTTTCGGCCTCCTATGGGCCTCGTCAGTGAGGTGCAGCCACATTCCTCTAAGCACACTGGGCAAGGAGTCCCCGTCTGGTTTCCCCCATCACCCATAGGGAGACTTCCCCAGGGTCATAATAATTTGCATACAAAGAGAGAAGCGCTCTACCAGGAACGAACAACAGCTCAGTGGCTTGTTCTATGGCGATTTACCACCTGGAAGCAGCCTCTTTTAGACCAGTGTGCTTTTCACAGAAGAAAACTTTCCTGAAGTATATCAGTCTGATCCTGCCAAGTAAGGTCAGTCCAGCCCCGAAATACCAGGCAATTCTCCTCTGAAGAAGGAACATGACAACCCCAGACGATCGTTTCGGCCTCCTATGGGCCTCGTCAGTGAGGTGCAGCCACATTCCTCTAAGCACACTGGGCAAGGAGTCCACGTCTGGTTTCCCCCATCACCCATAGGGAGACTTCCCCAGGGTCATAATAATTTGCATACAAAGAGAGAAGCGCTCTACCAGGAACAAACAACAGCTCAGTGGCTTGTTCTATGGCGATTTACCACCCGGAAGCAGCCTCTTTTAGACCAGTGTGCTTTTCACAGAAGAAAACTTTCCTGAAGTATATCAGTCTGATCCTACCAAGTAAGGTCAGTCCAGCCCCGAAATACCAGGCAATTCTCCTCTGAACAAGGAACATGACAATCCCAGACGATTGTTTGGGCCTCCTATGGGCCTCGTCAGTGAGGTGCAGCCACATTCCTCTAAGCACACTGGGCAAGGAGTCCACGTCTGGTTTCCCCCATCACCCATAGGGAGACTTCCCCAGGGTCATAATAATTTGCATACAAAGAGAGAAGCGCTCTACCAGGAACGAACAACAGCTCAGTGGCTTGTTCTATGGCGATTTACCACCCGGAAGCAGCCTCTTTTAGACCAGTGTGCTTTTCACAGAAGAAAACTTTCCTGAAGTATATCAGTCTGATCCTGCCAAGTAAGGTCAGTCCAGCCCCCCGAAATACCAGGCAATTCTCCTCTGAACAAGGAACATGACAACCCCAGACGATCGTTTCGGCCTCCTATGTATATATGTATATTATGATCTATTTTATTGTAATACTAGGCGATAAGCCTGGCCAGAGGGCAGTCTATGTTTAAAAAATACAAACCCCCAAGCTAAAGATACAAATTAAAATTACAGAAACAAATAAACAAAGCTGTCCAAAATAAAAAATTTAAACCTAAACTAATACCCCTATAAAAATAAAAAATCACCCCCAAAATAAAAACACCCCCTTATCTAATACTAAACTACCAATAGCCCTTAAAAGGGCATTGCTCTAAGTTAAACAGCTCTTTTACTTACAAAAATTACCAATTACCCCTTAACAGTAAAACCCCCCACCCACCAAACCCCCCAAAATAAAAAAACCTAACACTAAAAAAAAACTAAACTACCCATTGCCCCTAAAGGGGCACTTGTATAGGCATTGCCCTTAAAAGGACATTCAGCTCTTTTACTGCCCTTTAAAGGGCAATCATCCCAAAAATCCCTAATCTAAAAAAAAAGCCACCCCAAAAAAAAAAGCCTAAGACTAAGCCCCAGATAGGTACTCACCATTTCTGAAGTCCAGTGGAGAGGGTCTTCTTCCAGGTGGTTCTATCATCTTCTATCTTCATCTGGAACGAAGGTGGTGCGGAGCTGTCTTCCCCCGATGCTTGGATCTTTAGCTGCGGTCCTTAACGGCGACTGCGTTCTTCGGCAGCATGGAGGCTCCTCTTCATCTGATGTCCTTTGTACACTGAATATTGAATGAAAGGTACCGCAATCAATTTGGGGTACCTTGCATTCCTATTGGCTGAAAATTTCAAATCAGCCAATAGGAACAGTGAGTACCTATTTGGGGCTTAGGGGCAATGGGTAGTTAAGGTTTTTTTTAGTATTATTTTTTTTATGTTGGTGGGTTGGGGGTTCTTACTGTTAGGGGGGATTTAGTAATTTTTAAATGTTAAAGAGCTGTTTAACTTAGGGCAATGCCCTACAAAAGGCCCTTTTAAGGGCTATTGGTAGTTTAAGTTAGGGGGTGTTTTTATTTTGGGGGGCTTTTTTATTTTCATAGGGATTAGGTTTAATTTTTTTATTTTTGATAATTGTGTTTATTTTTTTCTGTAATTTTAGACTTATTTTTTGTAATTTAATGTTAGGTTTTATTTAAGTGTAACTTAGTATTGGGGTTATTTTAGGGGTGTTAGGTTAAGGGGCTTAGTAATTATATTAGTTGTTTGTGTTGTGAGGGGTTGGCGGTTTAGGAGTTAATAGGTTAATTAGGTTTATTGCGATGTGGGGGTTTGGCAGTTTAGGGGTTAATAGGTTAATTAGGTTTATTGCGATGTGGGGGTTTGTTGGTTTAGGGGTTAATTAGGTTTATTGCGATGTGAAGGGGTGGCGGTTAAGGGGTTAATGTTTTAATTATGTTATTTGCGGATTAGGGGTTAATTACTTTATTATTTTGCTATGTGGGGGTTGGCGGTTTCGGTGTTTGTTAATACTTTGTGCGGGAGGTTAGTTTTTTTTATATACAATCGGCTAGATTTAGAGTTTTGTCGGTAAAGACCCACGTAGCTAACGCTGCTTTTTTCCCCAACGCACCTTTCCAACAACTCTGGTATTTAGAGTTGTCTGAGGGGCTGCGTTAGGCTCAAAAAAGGGTGCGTTGACCCTAACTAAGCTCCACTTCAACTCTCAATTCCAGCGTTGCCTACGGTAGCGGTAAGCTGGGGAAACGTGCTCGTGCACGATATCCCCATAGGATACAATGGGGCTGAGCTGGCTGAAAAAAACCTAACACCTGCAAAAAAGCAGTGTTCAGCTCCTAACGCAGCCCCATTGTTTCCTATGGGGAAACACTTTCTAAGTCTGCACCTAACACCCTAACATGAACCCCGAGTCTAAACACCACTAACCTTACAATTATTAACCCCTAATCTGCCGCCCCCGCTATCGCTGACCCCTGCATATTATTATTAACCCCTAATCTACCGTTCCAGACACCGCCGCAACCTACATTATCCCTATGAACCCCTAATCTTCTGCCCCAAATACCGCCGACCCCTATATTATATTTATTAACCCCTAATCTGCCCCCCCCACGTCGCCGCTACCTTACCTACATTTATTAACCCCTAATCTGCCGACCGGACCTTGCCGCCACTATAATAAATGTATTAACCCCTAAACCGCTGCACTCCCGCCTCGCAAACAGTATAATAAATTGTATTAACCCCTAATCTGCCCTCCCTAACATCGCTGCCACCTACCTACAATTATTAACCCCTAATCTCCCGCCCGCACCATCGCCGCTACTATAATAAAGTTATTAACCCCTAAACATAACTCTAACCCTAACACCCCCTAACATAAATATAATTTGTATTAAACTAAATAATATTCCTAAAATTAACTAAATTATTCCTATTTAAATCTAAATACTTACCTATCAAATAAACCCTAATATAGCTACAATATAATTAATAATTACATTGTAGCTATTTTAGGATTTATATTTATTTTACAGGCAACTTTGTATTTATTTTAACTAGGTACAAAAGCTAATAAATAGTTAATAACTATTTAATAGCTACCTAGTTAAAATAAATACAAAATTACATGTAAAATAAATCCTAACCTAAGTTACAATTAAACCTAACACTACACTATCATTAAATTAATTAAATAAATTACCTACAATTACCTACAATTAAATACAATTAAATAAACTATTCTATAATACAAAAACAAAACAAAAACACTAAATTATAAAAAAGAATTACAAGCAGTTTAAACTAATTACACCTAATCTAAGCCCCCTAATAAAATAAAAAAATCCCCCCAAAATAAAAAATTCCCTACCCTATTCTAAAATACAAAAGTAATCAGCTCTTTTACCAGCCCTTAAAAGGGCTTTTTGTGGGGCATTGCCCCAAAGTAATCAGCTCTTTTACCTGAAAATAAAATTACAATACCCCCCCAACATTACAACCCACCACCCACACACCCCTACTCTAACCCACCCAAACCCCCCTTAAATAAACCTATCGCTAACCCCCTGAAGATCATCCTACCTTGAGTCGTCTTCACCCAGCCGAGCCGAATTCTTCATCCAAGGTGCGCAGAGGAGGTCCTTGATCCGGTAGAAGTCTTCATCCAAGCAGCTAAGAAGAGGTCCTCCATCCGGTAGAAGTGTTCATCCAGGCGGCGTCTTCAATCTTCATCCATCCGGAAAGGAGCGGAGCCATCTTCAACGGAGCTGACGCAGAGCCATCCTCTTCAAACGACGGACTAACGACGAATGAAGGTTCCTTTAAGGGACGTCATCCAAGATGGCGTCCCTCGAATTCTGATTGGCTGATAGGATTCTATCAGCCAATCGGAATTAAGGTAGGAAAAATCTGATTGGCTGGTGCAATCAGCCAATCAGATTGAAGTTCAATCCGATTGGCTGATCCAATCAGCCAATCGTATTGAACTTGCATTCTATTGGCTGATCGTAACAGCCAATAGAATGCAAGTTCAATCTGATTGGCTGATTTTATCAGCCAATCGGATTGAACTTCAATCTGTTTGGCTGAATGGATCAGCCAATCGGATTGAACTTCAATCTGATTGGCTGATTGCATCAGCCAATCAGATTTTTTCTACCTTAATTCCGATTGGCTGATAGAATCCTATCAGCCAATTGGAATTCGAGGGACGCCATCATGGATGACGTCCCTTAAAGGAACCTTCATTCATCGTTAGTCCGTCGGTTGAAGAGGATGGCTTCGCGTCGGCTCTGTTGAAGATGGCTCCGCTCTGCTCCGGATGGATGAAGATTGAAGACGCCGCCTGGATGAACACTTCTACCGGATAATGATATAATATGCTTATATTATGATATATGTGTCTGTGTGTGTGTATATATACTGTATATATATATATATATATATATATATATACACACACATATATATATATATATATATACTTATATGTGTGTGTATTTATATATATACACCTTAACAATATAGAAGTAGGGGAAAAAAATCATAATCTCTCTGCTCATTACCTTAAGAAACATAATAAAAATCCGGGCTGTCTTAAAGGATCTATTCTCGAATATATACCTGAGAAGAAAAGAGGAGGGGATAGAGAATTGGAAATCCGTAGAAAAGAAACATTCTGGATATATACTCTTCAAACATTAGCCCCTAATGGATTAAACAAAGATATCGACCTTGCAGCCTATCTAACTTAATTTCATATGTACTTTCAGTGTATGATCCCCCCATCAAATCTTGTCAGTAGAAAATGTGTGAGGCATGGGCAAATAAAATTTAATATAACAAAGTAAAACAAAAACATTCGGATGAAACACGGAAATATAAAGCTAGAATCACTTTGTTCAAATTATTGAACTGAAAGTTCAGTTGTTATTATTCCAAATATTAGTCTTTTAAATAACTCCCTCTATTAAATTTACACTCTACAAATGTCAGTCCAAGCCTCCTACAGGGCTAGTATACAATTTTTGTTTTTTTCTTTTTCTAGTGGGTTCACTTACTTAGGCCTAGATTTGGAGTTTGGCGTTAGCCGTGAAAACCAGCGTTAGAGGCTCCTAACGCTGGTTTTAGGCTAACTCCGGTATTTGGAGTCACTCAAAATAGGGTCTAACGCTCACTTTTCAGCCTCGACTTTTCCATACCGCAGATCCCCTTACGTCAATTGCGTATCCTATCTTTTCAATGGGATCTTTCTAACTCCGGTATTTAGAGTCGTGTCTGAAGTGAGCATTAGACATCTAACGACAAAACTCCAGCCGCAGGAAAAAAGTCAGTAGTTAAGAGCTTTCTGGGCTAACGCCGGTTCATAAAGCTCTTAACTACTGTACTCTAAAGTACACTAACACCCATAAACTACCTATGTACCCCTAAACCGAGGCCCCCCCCACATCGCCGCCACTCGATTACATTCTTTTAACCCCTAATCTGCCGACCGCCACCTACGTTATACTTATGTACCCCTAATCTGCTGCCCCTAACACCGCCGACCCCTGTATTATATTTATTTACCCCTAATCTGCCCTCCACAACGTCGCCGCCAGCTACCTACAATAATTAACCCCTAATCTGCCGACCGCAAAGCGCCGCCACCTACATTATAGCTATGTACCCCTAATCTGCTGCCCCTAACACCGCCGACCCCTATATTATATTTATTAACCCCTAATCTGCCCCCCACAACGTCGCCTCCATCTGCCTACACTTATTAACCCCTAATCTGCCGAGCGGACCGCACCGCTACTATTATAAAGTTATTAACCCCTAATCCACCTCACTAACCCTATAATAAATAGTATTAACCCCTAATCTGCCCTCCCTAACATCGCCAACACCTAACTTAAATTATTAACCCCTAATCTGCCGACCGGAGCGCACCGCTATTCTAATAAATGTATTAACCCCTAAAGCTAAATCTAACCCTAACACTAACACCCCCCTAAATTAAATATAATTTTAATCTAACGAAATTAATTAACTCTTATTAAATAAATTATTCCTATTTAAAGCTAAATACTTACCTGTAAAATAAACCCTAATATAGCTACAATATAACGAATAATTACATTGTAGCTATTTTAGGATTAATATTTTTTTACAGGCAACTTTGTAATTATTTTAACCAGGTACAATAGCTATTTAATAGTTAAGAACTATTTAATAGCTAAAATAGTTAAAATAATTACAAATTTACCTGTAAAATAAATCCTAACCTAAGTTGCAATTAAACCTACCACTACACTATCAATAAATTAATTAAATAAAATACCTATAATTATCTACAATTAAACCTACCACTACACTATCAATAAATTAATTAAATAAAATACCTACAATTATCTACAATTAAACCTAACACTACACTATCAATAAATAAATTAAATACAATACCTACAAATAACTACAATGAAATAAACTATCTAAAGTACAAAAAATAAAAAAGAACTAAGTTACAAAAAATAAAAAAATATTTACAAACATAAGAAAAATATTACAACAATTTTAAACTAATTATACCTACTCTAAGCCCCCTAATAAAATAACAAAATGCCCTACCCTATTCTAAATTAAAAAAGTTCAAAGCTCTTTTACCTTACCAGCCCTGAACAGGGCCCTTTGCGGGGCATGCCCCAAGAAATTCAGCTCTTTTGCCTGTAAAAAAAAACATACAATACCCCCCCCCAACATTACAACCCACCACCCACATACCCCTAATCTAACCCAAACCCCCCTTAAATAAACCTAACACTAAGCCCCTGAAGATCTTCCTACCTTGTCTTCACCCTACCAGGTTCACCGATCCGTCCTGAAGAGCTCCTCCGATGTCCTGATCCAAGCCCAAGCGGGGGGCTGAAGAGGTCCATGATCCGGCTGAAGTCTTCATCCAAGCGGGAGCTGAAGAGGTCCATGATCCGGATGAAGTCTTCATCCAAGCGGGAGCTGAAGAGGTCCATGATCCGGATGAAGTCTTCTATCAACGGCATCTTCAATCTTCTTTCTTCCGGATCCATCTTGCAGACCTCCGACGCGGAACATCCTCTTCTCCCGACGCCTACTAGCTGAATGACGGTTCCTTTAAGGGACGTCATCCAAGATGGCGTCCCTCAAATTCCGATTGGCTGAAAGGATTCTATCAGCCAATCGGAATTAAGGTAGGAATATTCTGATTGGCTGATGGAATCAGCCAATCAGAATCAAGATCAATCCGATTGGCTGATCCAATCAGCCAATCAGATTGAGCTTGCATTCTATTGGCTGATCGGAACAGCCAATAGAATGCAAGCTCAATCTGATTGGCTGATCGAATCAGCCAATCGGATTGAACTTGATTCTGATTGGCTGATTCCATCAGCCAATCAGAATATTCCTACCTTAATTCCGATTGGCTGATAGAATCCTATTAGCCAATTGGAATTCGAGGGCATGCCCCAAGAAATTCAGGCAAAAGAGCTGAATTTCTTGGGGCATGCCCCGCAAAGGGCCCTGTTCAGGGCTGGTAAGGTAAAAGAGCTTTGAAATGTAGTAATTTAGAATAGGGTAGGGCATTTTGTTATTTTGGGGGTCTTTGTTATTTTATTAGGGGGCTTAGAGTAGGTGTAATTAGTTTAAAATTGTTGTAATATTTTTCTTATGTTTGTAAATATTTTTTTATTTTTTGTAACTTAGTTCTTTTTTATTTTTTGTACTTTAGTTAGTTTATTTCATTGTAGTTATTTGTAGGAATTGTATTTAATTTATTTATTGATAGTGTAGTGTTAGGTTTAATTGTAGGTAATTGTAGGTATTTTATTTAATTAATTTAATGATAGTATAGTGTTAGGTTTAATTGTAACTTAGGTTAGGATTTATTTTACAGGTAATTTTGTTATTATTTTAACTAGGTAACTATTAAATAGTTCTTAACTATTTAATAGCTATTGTACCTGGTTAAAATAATTACAAAGTTGCCTGTAAAATAAATATTAATCCTAAAATAGCTACAATGTAATTATAATTTATATTGTAGCTATATTAGGATTTATTTTACAGGTAAGTATTTAGCTTTAAATAGGAATAATTTATTTAATAAGAGTTAATTAATTTCGTTAGATTAAAATTATATTTAACTTAGGGGGGGTGTTAGTGTTAGGGTTAGACTTAGCTTTAGGGGTTAATACGTTTATTATAGTAGTGGTGAGCTCCGGTCGGCAGATTAGGGTTAATGTTTGAAGTTAGGTGTCGGCGATGTTAGGGAGGGCAGATTAGGGGTTCATACTATTTATTATAGGGTTAGTGAGGCGGATTAGGGGTTAATAACTTTATTATAGTAGCGCTCAGGTCCGCTCGGCAGATTAGGGGTTAATAAGTGTAGGCAGGTGGAGGCGACGTTGAGGGGGGCAGATTAGGGGTTAATAAATATAATATAGGGGTCGGCGGTGTTAGGGGCAGCAGATTAGGGGTACATAAGGATAATGTAAGTAGCGGCGGTTTACGGAGCGGCAGATTAGGGGTTAAAAATAATATGCAGGGGTCAGCGATAGCGGGGGCAGCAGATTAGGGGTTAATAAGTGTAAGGCTAGGGGTGTTTAGAACAGCCAATAGAATGCAAGCTCAATCTGATTGGCTGATCGAATCAGCCAATCGGATTGAACTTGATTCTGATTGGCTGATTCCATCAGCCAATCAGAATATTCCTACCTTAATTCCGATTGGCTGATAGAATCCTATTAGCCAATTGGAATTCGAGGGACGCCATCTTGGATGACGTTCCTTAAAGGAACCGTCATTCGGCTAGTAGGCGTCGGGAGAAGAGGATGTTCCGCGTCGGAGGTCTGCAAGATGGATCCGGAAGAAAGAAGATTGAAGATGCCGTTGATAGAAGACTTCATCCGGATCATGGACCTCTTCAGCTCCCGCTTGGATGAAGACTTCATCCGGATCATGGACCTCTTCAGCTCCCGCTTGGATGAAGACTTCAGCCGGATCATGGACCTCTTCAGCCCCCCGCTTGGGCTTGGATCAGGACATCGGAGGAGCTTTTCAGGACGGATCGGTGAACCTGGTAGGGTGAAGACAAGGTAGGAAGATCTTCAGGGGCTTAGTGTTAGGTTTATTTAAGGGGGGTTTGGGTTAGATTAGGGGTATGTGGGTGGTGGGTTGTAATGTTGGGGGGGGGTATTGTATGTTTTACAGGCAAAAGAGCTGAATTTCTTGGGGCATGCCCCGCAAAGGGCCCTGTTCAGGGCTGGTAAGGTAAAAGAGCTTTGAAATGTAGTAATTTAGAATAGGGTAGGGCATTTTGTTATTTTGGGGGTCTTTGTTATTTTATTAGGGGGCTTAGAGTAGGTGTAATTAGTTTAAAATTGTTGTAATATTTTTCTTATGTTTGTAAATATTTTTTTATTTTTTGTAACTTAGTTCTTTTTTATTTTTTGTACTTTAGTTAGTTTATTTCATTGTAGTTATTTGTAGGAATTGTATTTAATTTATTTATTGATAGTGTAGTGTTAGGTTTAATTGTAGGTAATTGTAGGTATTTTATTTAATTATATTTAACTTAGGGGGGGTGTTAGTGTTAGGGTTAGACTTAGCTTTAGGGGTTAATACGTTTATTATAGTAGTGGTAAGCTCCGGTCGGAAGATTAGGGGTTAATGTTTGAAGTTAGGTGTCGGCGATGTTAGGGAGGGCAGATTAGGGGTTCATACTATTTATTATAGGGTTAGTGAGGCGGATTAGGGGTTAATAACTTTATTATAGTAGCGCTCAGGTCCGCTCGGCAGATTAGGGGTTAATAAGTGTAGGCAGGTGGAGGCGACGTTGAGGGGGGCAGATTAGGGGTTAATAAATATAATATAGGGGTCGGCGGTGTTAGGGGCAGCAGATTAGGGGTACATAAGGATAATGTAAGTAGCGGCGGTTTACGGAGCGGCAGATTAGGGGTTAAAAATAATATGCAGGGGTCAGCGATAGCGGGGGCAGCAGATTAGGGGTTAATAAGTGTAAGGCTAGGGGTGTTTAGACTCGGGGTACATGTTAGGGTGTTAGGTGCAGACGTAGGAAGTGTTTCCCCATAGCAAACAATGGGGCTGCGTTAGGAGCTGAACGCGGCTTTTTTGCAGATGTTAGGTTTTTTTTCAGCTCAAACAGCCCCATTGTTTCCTATGGGGGAATCGTGCACGAGCACGTTTTTGAGGCTGGCCGCTTGCGTAAGCAACTCTGGTATCGAGAGTTGAAGCTGCGTTAAAAATGCTCTACGCTCCTTTTTTGGAGCCTAACGCAGCCTTTTTGTGGACTCTCAATACCAGAGTTATTTTTATGGTGCGGCCAGAAAAAACCCGGCGTTAGCTACGCGGGTCGTTACCGACAAAACTCCAAATCTAGCCGTTAGTACAGGGAGTGCAGAATTATTAGGCAAGTTGTATTTTTGAGGATTAATTTTATTATTGAACAACAACCATGTTCTCAATGAACCCAAAAAACTCATTAATATCAAAGCTGAATAGTTTTGGAAGTAGTTTTTAGTTTGTTTTTAGTTATAGCTATTTTAGGAGGATATCTGTGTGTGCAGGTGACTATTACTGTGCATAATTATTAGGCAACTTAACAAAAAACAAATATATACCCATTTCAATTATTTATTTTTACCAGTGAAACCAATATAACATCTCAACATTCACAAATATACATTTCTGACATTCAAAAACAAATCAAAAACAAATCAGTGACCAATATAGCCACCTTTCTTTGCAAGGACACTCAAAAGCCTGCCATCCATGGATTCTGTCAGTGTTTTGATCTGTTCACCATCAACATTGCGTGCAGCAGCAACCACAGCCTCCCAGACACTGTTCAGAGAGGTGTACTGTTTTCCCTCCTTGTAAATCTCACATTTGATGATGGACCACAGGTTCTCAATGGGGTTCAGATCAGGTGAACAAGGAGGCCATGTCATTAGATTTTCTTCTTTTATACCCTTTCTTGCCAGCCACGCTGTGGAGTACTTGGACGCGTGTGATGGAGCATTGTCCTGCATGAAAATCATGTTTTTCTTGACGGATGCAGACTTCTTCCTGTACCACTGCTTGAAGAAGGTGTCTTCCAGAAACTGGCAGTTGGACTGGGAGTTGAGCTTGACTCCATCCTCAACCCGAAAAGGCCCCACAAGCTCATCTTTGATGATACCAGCCCAAACCAGTACTCCACCTCCACCTTGCTGGCATCTGAGTCGGACTGGAGCTCTCTGCCCTTTACCAATCCAGCCACGGGCCCATCCATCTGGCCCATCAAGACTCACTCTCATTTCATCAGTCCATAAAACCTTAGAAAAATCAGTCTTGAGATATTTCTTGGCCCAGTCTTGACGTTTCAGCTTGTGTGTCTTGTTCTGTGGTGGTCGTCTTTCAGCCTTTCTTACCTTGGCCATGTCTCTGAGTATTGCACACCTTGTGCTTTTGGGCATTCCAGTGAAGTTGCAGCTCTGAAATATGGCCAAACTGGTGGCAAGTGGCATCTTGGCAGCTGCACGCTTGACTTTTCTCAGTTCATGGGCAGTTATTTTGCGCCTTGGTTTTTCCACACGCTTCTTGCGACCCTGTTGACTATTTTGAATGAAACGCTTGATTGTTCGATGATCACGCTTCAGAAGCTTTGCAATTTTAAGAGTGCTGCATCCCTCTGCAAGATATCTCACTATTTTTGACTTTTCTGAGCCTGTCAAGTCCTTCTTTTGACCCATTTTGCCAAAGGAAAGGAAGTTGCCTAATAATTATGCACACCTGATATAGGGTGTTGATGTCATTAGACCACACCCCTTCTCATTACAGAGATGCACATCACCTAATATGCTTAATTGGTAGTAGGCTTTCGAGCCTATACAGCTTGGAGTAAGACAACATGCATAAAGAGGATGATGTGTTCAAAATACTCATTTGCCTAATAATTCTGCACTCCCTGTATTTATATTTTAAGGATATAGATTTTAATTTTTAAATCTACTTCATTCACATATATTTCCAACTATAATAATATTTTTATACTATTTTTATACTATTTAAATTCTTAATAACTATATACCTTCCTAGATTTTGTTTGTATATGGTTTCAGTCTTATTTTGTTTTTAAAAATATACAAACAAGACAGCAAGATACAAATTATTTATTTATGTTGGAATTAGAACATCATAGTATATCAAGAGAGTTTCTAAACATTCAAATGGTGTTACTTTTATACAACTTTTAGCGTTTTACTTGCCAGTTACTAATTACAAAAGAATAATTCATATATTAAGCTATCAGTGCTTTATTCACTGGCCATTAATCATCAAAACAGGGATTCACCTTTATATCTATCAGTGCTTTATTTACCAGCACTTCTTTAATACAAATTAAACCCTACAGTATCTCGCAATGTTATATTTCTAAATATTACTATGGTATAGAATACCAGGAGATGCCATAGATAATTATTTAGAACAACAGTATTTGCTCAATTTACGCTACACTCTGGAAAAGTTTTTCATAAAATAGCTGAATATTATCATTTAAATAACTATCACAAATCTTATACTTATATTTAGCAAATACAATAGTAACGATTTTACGCTAAGGATAGCTCTTAGCAATACAATCACTCTAACTATAGACACTATTGTTCATCACGCTCCAATAAGTTGGCCACTTAGTATCTATTTTCAAAAAATACTGTAGATGCATTAGTGGGTATGAGACACTACGTAATGTTTCTATAACACTATTATTATAAGTATCGAGCACATAAGTTCTAGAACCAATAGTGTGAATGAACTACCACATGATGCATTCACTATACCGCTATTAGCCAATAGTATCAATGACTTACCATGTGATTCGAATACACCAATCAGATAACGTCTAAGCTGGGGGGCGTGCCGCCGCCCCGCTACTGTGTATTTAAACCGATTAAACCGAGCATACGGTAATTACCTCTGAGGAAGAAGGGTCAAATCTTCTATATCCCTTCGAAACGCGTCAGGACCTTGTATTTTACCCTATGCTATGTTTGCACTGAGTGCATATTTTACAGATACAGCACCGTGTTCCCACATTTGAGTAAAGGACATTTTAGAGCTTTTAACTACCTCATATTATTGAGGTCCTTTGATGTAAGCGTACATCCTTATATTCAAATAAATTGTGTGATATTTTTAGACAGTGTTGCACTATTGCATGTCCTTTTTTCTTTTATGATTGTATATACTACGGGAATGAGCGGTGAGGAGAGAGACCATTATTGAAAGAAGACACACCTCTATCTTGCAGCTGACACCGGGAAGGAGACTTATCTTAACACTACGCGGCACTTACCTCATGTGATTGAGGTGAAGGAGTGTAAGTAGGCTCCCAACGGGAACGTTGTGGAATGAGGATTTATCAACTATCATAGACTTGCCTATTAGTTTTGGACTATATATACATTTGATCTCATTTGTTTTTATTTTTGTATTTTATTTACTGGCATTTTTTTCCCCTTTTTTTGTTCTTAATCTGGACTTTGGGTCTTAATCTGGACTTTGGGCCACAATTTATATGTTTACATATTTAATATTATATTAGCGGCAGAGTGTTATACCAGCATCTGTTATATATGATATTTTTGTTGAACTATATCAACACATTATTACCACAATTATAATAGCACTAACACCAGCATATGCACATATTTCATGCTATATAGATCTAAGTCTTTTAATACATACACTGTCATTTGACATTACAGTATTATACTTGAGTGACCATCCTTAATAACCAGACGCAGGAATAATATTATTATCACTATTATTTTTCCAGCGGATGAATACATATTTTATTTACCTCAGGTCTGGTAGAATCACACACTAGGACTGTATATACCAGTACACTTGATTAGCTGGACACTATTCATCTACCCATATAGTCAATTATATTGGATTTTATATATATAAATTTTTTTTCTTTTATATATCAGTTTCTTTTGCTAGTATACTAACGCTATAATAGAGTAGTACTACTACTACACGCAACTGATTTCAAACTATTTACCGATGAGTATAGAATACATACGGTTCTTTTTCAGAGTGTTACGCCATTAGAATCACATCCCTATACCCTTTCCCTTTATTTACTCACATTTCTATATCTATCAGGTGAGCAGTACATAGGGGTACTTTTCACGCTTGATAGGCATTCGAAGGCTGCAAGTTATCCACTCACGTTTAGATTTACTTTTGGGTGTATCTTACAGCGCCATACCTATACACATCTTCTCTCATATATATATATATATATATATATATATATATATATATATATATATATATATATATATATATATATATACTATTGTAATGTAATTATATAATATGCTTATATTATGGTGTTATCTGCTTTTCATGTGATATTGTAAACTTTATATACAGTACAACAATGCAATCATTTTATATGGTTTTCACATTTACAGTACAAACTCCGATGACATTAGAAATGTTTATATCATTTTCATGGGGATTTTTTGTGTGCAATATGTTTCTATATATTTGAAATATGTTAATACTTTCTTGTCTTTTTTTTTCTGTATGGATGAGTATTCTCAGAAAGTGTCTCCATTCATGTGGCTGATAAATATTTTTTATTTCTTATTTGTATTATGCCTGCAAACATTTTATCTCCAATAGTACACTAATTGAAAGTGGATATGTTTATAAAACCCAGATATCCAATGAGGTTTTAACATGTTTATCAGCTATTAATTAAAAATATAAAATAAAATAAATTATTTTCTTCTTTATACAAAAGGGAGGAACCAGAGAAAAGCAATAACTTGATTGACTCTGGATGATATATAAATAAAAAAAGAAAATATCAAAGTAAATACAGCTCCAGGTCCTGTTTAGACACATCAAAGGTTTTTTTTTTAAACGAACTTAGCTCTGTAAAACTCAAACCTAAACTTTAAAAACTTAAAAATGAAAAAACAAAATGCATGAGCTGTTGTATGACTAGTTGGCCAAGTTTTCCCCATCATACGCCAACCTCTTTATGGGTTGGTGGGAGCTCTGCCGCATCTATGGGGATGCGAACCCCTTCAGACAAGAAATAGTATTGTACAAACGTTATATACTGTAGATGACCTGCTGTTCATTTGGCATGGATGAATAACAATGAGGATGGTATCAGCTTACTTTGGAATATAACCCTGTTAATATCAATTATTTGGATCCAAGGTCGAGTGGTGGAATCGGAGCTCTATCGATAATCTACTTCTGGCAATACTCTGCTACATGCTAAGAGTTGCCATCCAATAAGAGTATTCCAGGCAGTGGCAAATTTGTAAGGCTTACAAGAAATTGCACCAAAGCCATACAGTTTGAAAAATATGCAGATGATCTGTCAGAATGTTTAAAGGAACGAGGTTATCCTCTTGCTACCATTCAAAGGGCTAGATGTACAACGAGTACTTTGTGATATATGTGTGTTTGTGTCAATATTCCCTCTAATTTTTTTTTCTGTTTGTGCAATTGATTTTTTCTGTGTGCGGGCTTGATACCGCTTGTGTGCGGCATTGAACATATATATATATACACATACATATATATATATATATATATAATATATAAATATATATATAATATATATAATATATATAAATATAATATTTATATATATATATATATATATATATATATATAGACACACACACATATGTGCTTCTCTCTGTGTGTATTTAGTCTCCCTATGGGAAAAAGGGGAAACCAGACATGGACTCCTTGCTCAGTGTGCTTAGAGAAATATGGCTACACCTCACTGATGAGGCTCAATGAAGGCTGAAACGATCGTCTGGGGTTGCGGAGTTCTTTGTTCAGAAAGTGTAATGCTCGTGGGATACTCCTCTATCAGACCGAACTCGGCCCCTAGTCTTGTTATCCCGGTGTCGAGCCGGAATGATAGGGAATATCCCAGAGCAGAGAAAGTCAATGAGATGAGGAAGATGGAACTCGCTACAGGCAGAACAGTTCCCAGCGGCAACAGCAGAGCAGTCCAGGGATAAAGCACTAAAATGGTCAGGTAGGCAGGGATTGGCAACAGTAAATAATCTAGCAGATTAAGGGTTAATACAGGTAGAGTAGTCAGAAGACAGGCAGGTTCAGCAACAGTGATCAGTCCAGCAGTTTAAGGGTTAAGGCGGGTAGAGTAGTCAGCAAACAGGCAGGTTCAGCAACAATGATCAGTCCAGCAGTTTAAGGGTTAAGGCAGGTAGAGTAGTCCGTAAACAGGCAGGTTCAGCAACAATGGTATTTAGGTACATACAATGATCTGTCACACCCAGGAGCACACAGAGTAACACCTATTCTTTGGCAGTGACAGATCGTTAGTGCAGGATTTAAATAGGCGCAGGATTCACGCCAGTGACCTCCTACCAGCATCAGGAGCGTGCGGCGATGACGTCAGCGTCGCATGCATCCTGAGCCGAAACTGCACCTGGCAACGAGCAGGAAGGAGACGCCTGAGCCGACACTGCCCCTGGCAACGAGCAGGAAGGAGATGCCATGCCCCTAGCAATGGCTAGTGCGGCGCGGCATGACATAGCCTCCTTCTCAAGGGTTCCCTCTGGGAACCAGAGTTGGCCTCAAAGGATAAGCAGCATGGAATTTGGAGACCAGAGATGGAGCATGCACATCACGGCAGGAACCCAGGAACAATCTGCCAGGGAGTATCCCTTCCAATGTATCAGGTATTGCAGTTGTCTGCACCTATATCTGGAGTCCAGGATCTCAGCTACCTCATATTCAGGGTCACCACGGACCAGGAGTGGAGGAGGAGGAGCTTGGAGCCGCGTATATCTATTCTTGATGTAAGGTTTAAGTAGAGAGATGTGGAAGACTGGATGTATGCATAGGGTTTTTGGCAAGGCCACTTTGTATGCAACAGGAGACAGTCTTTTCAGGACCTTGTAAGGGCCGATAAACCTAGGCCCCAATTTGTGACAGGTTTGACGTAGACGCATGTGTCGAGTAAATATCCACACACGTTCACCCACTGGGATGGCAAGTACAGAAGTCCTATGACGATCAGCAAACTTCTTATATCTAGAGACAGCTGAACATAGCTGAGAGCGAATACGTTGCCAATGAGTGGTGAGTCCAGTGACGTGTCGGTCTGCGGCAGGGACCCCAGTGGACTGAGTTGAAAGAGGGAACACACAAGGTTGATACCCTGCTGCGGCTTGAAATGGAGAACATCGAAGAGAAGAGTGAAAATGAGTGTTTCTTGCCAGCTCAGCTAGGGGTAGCAACTCAGACCAGTTGGTATGGCTAGCATTGACAAAGGCTCTAAGGTAGGCTTCAAGATCCTGGTTTTGCTCTCTCAGTCCAGTGTTGTGTGGATGGTAGCCAGAGGACAAGGAAACAGTGGTTCCAATCAATTTACAAAAGTCTCTCCAAAAGGCAGAGATAAACTGTGAACCTCTGTCGGAAAAAATATTCACAGGAATGCCATGAAATTGTACCACATGCAAGAGTAAAAGGGATGATAACTCTTGAGCAGAAGGTAGTTTGGTTAGTGGTACGAAGTGAGCGAGTCTGGAAAAGTGGTCCACCACAACCCAGATAACTGTATGGTGGTCAGAAGAAGGAAGATCCACAATGAAGTCCATTGTTATGTGTGTCCACGGTTGTTTGGGAATGGACAATGGTTGAAGCAAGCCAGGAGGCAAAGATTGGGGAGTCTTTTTAGCAGCCGAAGTTGTGCAGGCTTTGACATAATCCTGAGCATCAGACTTCATAGTAGGCCACCAAACTTGTTGGGAAAGACGCTTGAAAGTCCTAGTCAAACCGGGATGTCCTGAGAGTTTGCTATCATGAGCTCAGGCTAGCACAGGGATACATAAGTTCAGGGGTACAAAGAGGATATCGGAGGACATGGGGGCTCCATGAGGTTTACTAGACTAAGCACATTGCAATCTTTGCAGAAGGGTGATATTGAGTTGAGCAACCACACAGGAGGGGGGTATGATATGTTCAATAGGAGCTTCTGAGGAATTACTTGAATGAGGGAACTGACGGGAAAGGGCATCTGCCTTCTTGTTCTTGGTCCCAGAAAGATAAGAGACCACAAAGTTAAAACTAGAAAAGAACAAGGCCCACCTGGCTTGTAAAGGATTGAGTCAATGAGCAGTCTCTAGGTAAGTCATTGGTTAGATTGGCAGTGCCCTCTAACCAATGACGCCATTCAGTCAAGGCCATCTCAATGGCTAAGAGTTCACGATTACCCACATCATAGTTCCCCTCAGCAGAAGTCAAGCGTTTAGAGAAAAAGGCTACAGAGTGTGACTTGGAAGTCAAAGGGTCCCTTTGGGTGAGAACTGCTCCAGCCCCTATTTCGGAGGCATCAAATTCTAAAGTGAACTGTAGGTCAGGATCAGGATGGCGGAGCACAGGAGCTGAACAGAAAGCCTTTTTCAGGCAAGAGAAGGCATTTACGGCCTCAGGAGGCCAATGTTTACATTCTTTGTTTCGTTTTGTCAATTCTGTGAGAGGAGATACTGTTTGAGAAAAGTTCTTTATAAACTTGCGGTAATTAATGGTAGAATCCCAAAAACCTCTGCAATTCCTTTAAAGAGGTAGGTTGAGGCCATTATAGTACCGCGGTGAGTTAAGCAGGATCCATGGCAAAACCCTCCTTCATGA